>NW_023998432.1:7777895-7782058 GCF_014805625.2 Glossina fuscipes
AAGAGCAAGCATAGATCCCGCAAAATCATACGATTTTGCCTATGCTTGCAAAAGCAAAAGGAAAAAAAGGAGTACCGCAAAATCATGCGATTTTGCCTGTTGCTATGCAAAAAGGGAAAAAGAAGAGAATAAAACACTCATATCCCGCAAGATCATGTGATTTATAAACAGTATCACAAAATCGCATGATTTTGTCTAACGGCATGCCGTTATTCCGATACTTGCGGTTGATACAGACCGACAGACACCCTACCCAAGGTTTGTTCGCGGCCATTACAAGTTCTACGCCACTAGATGGTTTTGATGATAATAATAAGGAACGGCTGAAAACATCACACATATCTTTCCATCAAAAACGAAAGAGTAAATCACAATTAAATACTGAAAAAAACGAAATAAAAATACGAATGATAACACTCATTAATAATGAAAAGATAAATAATATTTATGGTTTTAATGTAAGGGAGAATTGGCGATATGAAAAAAATAAATAAAAATTTAATAGAGATAACACTATTAATATAGGAAATATATAGTGTAAGTATATTAAGTGTAAGTATAAGTAAGATCTAAAAAAATATAAAGATATTCTAATAAATACAAATGTATCAAAAGTCATTATCAACCAGGACCGCAAATTAAAGATACAAAGGCATTTAAATATCAACGTGTAGTAAGACCACTATTTAATAAGAAATCAAATCTTCTAACGAAAGGTAGCGGGCTGTCATTAAAATCATTAGACACTCGTAAACATATCTATACCTTTCGGGACGATCCTAACGAGCTAGTTGATAGATTACGTTTACTTCTTTCTTCCGAAAGTGCTGCACACAGTAATCACAAAAACGAAATAATTTCGATTGCCAAGGAATTGCGAGAGGCTAACATAATTAAATGATAATAATAATAATAATAATGAGTGTGGAGAAGGTTTAATTAATCATTATCATCAGTATAACAATTCAAAGTTAGAGACAAATTTATTGAAATTATTTCATTTGCCATTAGTATAAACAGTAATAGCATAGATCTTCAAAAGAAAAGACTTTGTAATTTGATTGCACCTACAGACCCCAAAGGTGCTGTAACAAAATCATATCTGGGAAGAAAAAATGATGTGTTAACCGATAGCGTAAACAATCTAACAACTACATACGCTTCAAAAATGAATCGCCTTAAGGACGATATAAAACAATTTTAGAACTCATTTGATTTACAAATGAATAGTATGAAAAAACCAATAGATGAATTGAATACGAGAATCAAAAATGATATTAATAGCGAAGCTAAACAGACTGAGATAAGTCTTAAGAATCAACTAATTAATGCAAGTAAAACCTGTATGAATAAGATTGAGGTGCGATTCGATAAAATTGAAGAATGCATTTTCAAATGGATCAGAGTGGAATAACTGCAAGAAAAATATGATAGATAATTGAATAGTATGAGAGGTGATTTAACAAAATTACAAACTACCCTAACAAGTAACGTTGAAGAAGATGTTAAATTAATGGAACAGACTGGTAAAGCGTATTTGTGTAATGAGAATAAGGAATTTATAAATGAGACTGAAGAACGATTTCAAATAATTGAGGACTGCCTTTTCAAATCGATTGTTTTAAGGAGTGACTACAACAAGACAAGGATGTAAATAAAAGGAAGACTAACTAAGAGAAATAAAACAAAAATATTTTTATATAAAAAACAACAACAAGACGAGCAAACAAACAAAAATACATTAATTCGCATAAAGTTTGCATGATGGATCTAAACAGGGATAAAAGAGATATAGTTAATGAACTACACAAACAAGCACGTAAACATTTCAGAAGAAGACAAGTTGTCATAAAAGGATTTGTGGCAAGCAGATCTGGTTGAAATGATAAGCTATCCAGTACAAAATAACGGTTATCGTTATCTTTTAACAGTAATAGATACATTTTCGAAAACGGCTTGGGCTATGGCGTAACGAATGATATGAAGGGAATTTTTGAGAAAAGTCATCGCAAACCGAAAAATTTGCAAAGTAATGATGGTAGAGAATTTTTCAATGATGAAGTTCATCAATTGATGCAAAACAATCATATTAATCACTATTCAACATATAGCGTTCTGAAGGCGTCCATCGTGGAATGATTTATTGGAACATTGAAAAGAATGATGTGGAAAGAGTTTAGTTTTCAAGGAACTTATAAATGGTCATATATATATAGGGAGCTTATCGATAAATGCAATAACACGTTTCATAGAACGATAAAAATGACGCCAAATCAAAGGAATTTTTCAAATGAGAAATCTCTGCTGGATATGGTATACAACAATTCAAAAATATTCAAAATAAATGATTATGAATAAACAAATATAAACATCAATGTGAGAAGGGCTACACGCCCAATAGGACTACGGAGATCTTTAGAGTGAAAACTATAAAAAATACAGATCCAAATACATATATGTTAGAAGACTATCAGGGGCGTGAAGTTAGAGGTGGATTTTATGAATATAAATTAATGAAAACTAAATTTTTCCAATATTTAGTTGAAAAAGTGGTAAAGAAAAGACGAAGTATGGTCTATGTTAAATGGTTAGGATTTTCATCGGAACACAACTCTTGGATTAATATGACAATTTATCTTAATAATAAAAGCTATCGTAGACATTCTTAAATAGTTTATTCACTCATCAGAAGTTAAGATGTCAATAATACCAACTTTAAACGAGGACTCCTCGTTACTTATTGCAAACTATTTCAATAAGATTGCATTTAAAACCCACACGCCAATAAGGATGATAATATTCAACAAAAAATACGTATTTAATGATTCACAACGAAGAAATTATCATCATTATCATCGACGTCGTCACCGTGCAGTGATAGTAAGAAAAATAAAAACAAAAAATACAAACGAATAAAACCAAGCAAAACTACTAATACCCTAAATACAATTAATCAGGAATTTTAAAATAGTTTGGGGTTTCAACTAAAATAGTCAGAAAACCAAAAAAATGAGTCATTTATTAATATATTACAAAAACTACAATTTGATAATTCAATTGTAAAAAAGAATACCCCACTTATACGTCATTGATATATCATCATTTAAAAATAATGATGATATATCAATTCAAAATCAAGATTTTTATGTCTTACCAAGCGAAAGCTCTCTATATGTTGAACGAACTGCATCAAAGAAAGATGATACAACCTCTAATAATATAAAACTGTTAAATAATTGTACGCAGCATCTATTTGATGAAATTCGATGTGAGCTTAACGGTATAGGAATTGATCGTGCAGATTATTTGGGTATTACAACGGAAATAAAAAATTTCGCATTATTGAATAAACCTGAGAGTGAGAACCTACTGAATGCAGGATTTAATATCGATGAACTCACTATTGTGAGCGCTTATTTCAACTTTTGAATACCATTGAAGATGCTACTTGGATTTGCTGACGATTTCAATCATAGTTAATTCTAAACATAAATTGATTTTACTGCGATCTAAAGATGATCAATAAGCTATTGCAACTACCTTGGAAAATGAGCAAATTAAATTAAGTATTTTGAATATTACATGGAAGATGCCACATGTTAACTTGCTGATGCTTACAAACGTGTTGTTTATAAAAATCAATTCTCGCCAACCGTTAAATATATGCTTTAGAACTTGGAATATGTATTATTATCCTCCACTTCCGTAGAGTGCCACTGTTGTATGGAATGTTAAGTTATATCTAAATTCTGATTCATATTCATATGATGATTTCAATCTTAGGTTCAATCGAAATCAATTCGCTCTACTCCATAATATGTATTCAATATTTCAACAAAGTTATTATTCACACGATCCATATCCGCTATTGAAACGTAATGAGTTTCTAACGCTTGCTCCCATAGTTGTTTTGGACGTAACACATCAAAATAAATCGGTTAAAACCGGACCAATCGATATTCGCATTGAATTGAAAGCCTCAAATAACATACCACGTAATACATCAGCATACTGTTTAATTATACATGATAAAATATTTGACTATGTACCCCTTACAAAGGAAGTAGGAAAAATATTGTAAATTGTAATAAAATAGCAATAAAATAATGTATATATATATATATATATTGTATATATATATATAATGTACATAATATATATAA
>NW_023998432.1:7782458-7862808 GCF_014805625.2 Glossina fuscipes
TGCTTCTTATATTGAAAATATCGATTGGTAATCCTATACCGTTCACTATTACTACTCCTGATGTAGATTTGAATTTAAAAACTGTAGAGTTCGATTTAGCTCTACCCAACGATGATGTGCTGAAAATTAATATATCATTTGTTATGATGAAAGTAAGTGAAGCACTGGAAACTAAGAGACAATGATTCTCTATTAAAAGATCAAGGTGATGCTACAACGTTAACAACTAGTACAGCTGTTTCACCACCAATTGAAACACCAACAACGCAACAAGAACAAGAAAAAACAACAGAACAAACACCATTAAAATACTTTTCATTGGATGACGCTATAGAGGCATTTCGTAGATCATTAATCAATTCCGAAATGGATACAGATGGTATACAGGAAGCTGAGAAACCATTTTATAGACATTTTAATCTCAAATATGAAAATGTTAATGTACATATTCGTTGTACTTATAAAAGTATCTACGAGAAAAGACAGCTAAAAATAAATTTCTTCGAATATCGCGAATTTGAACAAGACACAATATTAAGTAATGGCGAAATTGAGATGGTTCGCACACTAGACTTATCGCGAAGGCTACCGAACATTCGAATAGTTGATCTAAAAGATTATACACATACGTATAAAATGAATATTACGTAAGGGTGTTAGTTAGTTTTCAAGAAAACTTCAAAAAAGAACAAATCAATATGAAAATCAACGATTCCACGCTATACACGATTTTAATTTTTATCAATATTCATAATGCACATTCTAGTCGACTTTATGATAATAGAATTGCTAAATTCAATGGTAATACAAGCCAATATTTAAATTTTCGAATAAAACTTCCAAACGATACAACGCGTACAATCACACATTTATCACTTCAGTTGCTAACCCAATTATCGAAAGATAAAATTTCATCAACAACAACAACAATATCACCATGAATAACAACCTTGCAGACAAATAATAATAATAGACCAGCAAGACATGGCGCTTATAAACTATTTACAATTAATGACGTAATTGAAGCTTTTAAAAAGGGTTTAATAGAAATCGAAACCAATGTTGGAGGTATTATTGAAAGTGCATTAGCATTCCACCGCCATTTTTATTTAAAATATGACAATTGTGAAATTAGAGTCAAATGTAGCTATTATAGTAATTACGTATATCGTAAACTTAATATCTATTGCTTTGAATTTAATGATATATCTGCAAATTTTGATTGTGGAGATGATGATGATGGTGGTGGTGGTGGAAATCAAAGAGAAAACTCAAACTTTAATGAAAGAGAAAATCAATATGAAGCTAGTCCAGTCATCGGACGACCTAAAAATGATATATATGTTCGAACTATTGATATCAACGATTATTTACAAACATTTCATATGAGTACACAGTAAGACACATGTCACAGGAAAAAAAATGTGATAATAAAAAAAATATAGAGATTATTAAGGACATTATCCAATATGGTTTCCGATGAAGATACAAAGAAACTCATCAGTATTCAATCACATATGGAATATTTAAACAATCTCACGATAAATCAAAACAATTATGGCGAACATTATGAGGACTGCGTTTAGTCAGACGAGAATGCTATATGTGGACCAGATACATGTAATTGCACATACTACAAGAGAAAGAAAATAGAAGGTGAAAAAGAAGCAAATAAAATTATGGAATTCTATGTAAATGTAAACATTGTACTTTTTTTAAAAAATAATTAATATAAGAAAAAAAATCTCTTTCTCTCATCATCATCATCATCAAACAAAAACAGTGTGTTTAGTTATGTAGAGATCATTACCTTGTACCAATCTGTGAAGATAAAATAATTATTATCGATGTGCAAGGTTTCTATAGTGCAAACAAATTTATTCCAAAACAAGTTTGCATCTCCGACTATGGCTTAAAAGTAAAAATTTCATAATTCAACATCCATTCAAATATTCAAAGTTAATGCTAAAAGATAGGACTACAAACAACTGGTTGTATAATCATTTTCATGGATTACGATGGGATGATGGTAATTCAACGTAAACAGATGTTGAAGAATATCTAAAGATGGCTATAAAAATACACAAAATCCAACTGTATATATCAAAGGACTTGAAAAATTGAAATGGGTGAAAAACCTAATTGGCGAAGAAATTTGCACACTTAATTTAGATGACTTTAACTGTTCGAATATAGATAAACAGATGCAAAAACAAATTTACAATACAAAATTGTAATTACCATCGTTGTAAATATAGACGTGCTCTGAAACATATTATATTACTACGAAATTTTGTTAAGTTCAGTTTAATAAATAAAGAGAATAGTGAGAATGTTTGAAAAGAAAAAAACCTGTTTTTTAAATTAAAAAAAAAAAAAAATAGATAGAGAATATAATAACATTAAGATAGTAGCATACTCATCAGTTGTTTCTATATACTCATCCGTTTATTATCCTCCGCGATAAAAAAACAATGGTTTCATCAAGAGATTTTGAAAACTTACTGAAAGCAACGATTGTTGTATTGAGGAGGATCACAGGACTTTCTCCCTAAAAATGATTGATGAATTAAGGATATGTAACAATTTATCCACTTCGCCATATATATCATAATCAATATACGGTATAAATAGATATGATTCATGGATAAATTGTATAAAAACTAAAATACCTGTGCCTGCAAACTATTTTACGAGCGATATAAATTAGCGCAGAAACTTTTTAATTTGTTTAACCTCATTTTTTTTTAGCCACAAAAATTCAGCGACATATCCTTACAAATTAACTTGTAAAGAAAATAATATTAATACCGAGCCAAAGGAAATTTAATATCATTCCAAAAGTTAAAAACTCAGGAAATATGAAATAATAAAAAAAATAATCAAAAATGATCAACTTTAATAAAAATTCCTATACCGTATCCGTTGGGTACATTGAACATAGATCAACATCGGAAATAAGTCCCGACGAACGGGACTTTCAAGCAGCCCTATTTAACTTAACCGGAGAACCGATAATGAAATCCTGGATATGCTGGTTGAATGCGTGCAGGCGCAGGTCGAAGAGTTTTTAGAGGAGCAGATCAAACTTTAGCATGAGTTTTAGGTTTAAATTTAAATAAAGGGTTATTGACGTAATTAGCGTATGTGTGCAGTTTGAAATTATTTTAGATATACCGAGCAATGCTATATCGCTATTATCCAGATTACTAGAAATAAGTCACAATAAACTTTTTTTATTTAAATTATTAAATTAAAAATACGGTTTTTTTGTTCTCTTGACTTTTTATGTTTCTTCTGTTTTTCAAGCTAAAAAAATAAATATAATTTTACAAAAAAAAGAAAAACTTGTATTTTTATGTTTTTCAGTTTTTTTATATAGTTTAGTAACAATAAATTTTTTTTATATAAATTATTAAATTAAAAAAACAAAAAACGGTCTTTTTATGTTTTTCAGTTTTTTAGGTAAAAAAGTCGATCAAATCTCATGATTTTTGCAACACTGCAAACTTCCCATGCGGTAGGGTACACTAAGTTTAGAACTTGATTTGCAACACAACACCGCAATACATACAATTAGTTTTCTATGCTGTAGGGTATACTAAGTTTAGTACTTGGTTTGCAAGACTCTGTGTAAGCCAAAATACATATGAGTAGAACCCTACCACACACACACACACATACGTACATTGCAAGATCACCACAACAACGCTCTGGATAAAACCAAAATTTGTATTAATAGCCCCCCATACATTAATTAATTAATTAATTTTTTTCTTTTTAGCACACATGATTAATAACATGACAATAATTGTACAAGTTCTAGGTCTTTTTGCGGTTAAAAAATAAATATAGGTCATCCATTAATAGTGTTAAGATAGGTCAGTGAATCAATTAAAAAAACCGCAAAACCACAAAAAATTCGCAAAGCAGAAGACAGAGCACAAATAACTAAAAAAAATGTTTCTAGGGTAGCGCATCCCAAAAGTCACTACCGGCATTATTTTTATCTTCCCAATCTTTCTCGCAAAAATTGCACAGTGACGTTAAAGGTACATATATTACCTACTGCGATTAGGACTCGCATGGATCAAAAACATATATCCTTAACATTCCACATATATTTGACAAATTTAGTACTCTGTCTGCGAAAACATAAAAGGTATAGATGCTTAAGACAACGTATTACATGTGTAAAAATCGAAAATTTTTCGTTAATTTTGGATGTGAGCGAGTTTTCCAGTGGCAATGTCTCTAATGTAATACTTGCAATAAGACTCCGCAGTCGGTAGCACGTACACTAAGCCTCCACTACATCATTTTCTACTTTGTAATAATTATTGCAATCTTCTCTGAGAAGAATATTTCTTCCTCTTATTTTCTTTTTTGTAATTTACCAGAAATAATGGAAAAAAAGTTTATTGCTTTAAAGCAAAAAGCTCTAAAATTGTTTAAATGATTGGCAATTATATTAAAAAACCAGGGAAGTAACAAGAAAGTGCGAAACAATGGTCACAACGTAGAGGAAATTAGAACCTTAAACAATCATTTTTAAAGTTTGGTAAGATTTTCTTAATCGCAATAAATTTCGTACATTGTAGGATGTAAACTGTATGTATGCCAATAATTGCTGAGATTTTAACATTAGGCATAGATATTGCTTCTAAAAAAAGGTCGGTATTGTTTTTGGACTGTTCCATTCCTCGCATGACGTCTGCAAAATTTCATTTCTATTTTAAATATTTATATATTTATATATGTCTTTATTTATCCTTTTTGCTCATATTATAATTATACTTTTTACCGTATTATCGTTACCTTATGGAAATAATGATACATATACTTGCAAATTTATTTTGAAAACTAGTCAGACGTCGCATCGGTGGCGAAAACATTTGCACATATTACATATAAAACATATGTGTGGGCTCATATACCACATTAAGACCGGATTTATTGACGTTTCGAATATACATACGTTTGCGAAAATCTGTCAACTTGATAGGTAAATTTTTTCAATCGTTAGAGTCGAAAAAATGAAGACAGGAATCTGAAATTCATCGGTTTTCGTCTTTTCTTAAATATAATTATTAGATATTTGGTTAAAGAGCTCGGTGCTAACCAAAGCTTTATGTCACGAAATTCGCGCTTTAAATTGACGGGTTTTGGAAAAATTAAGTACACAACATCTAAAAATAACAAAATTAATGTCTTCCAGCAAAAAAGAGTAGACGCCCGTATTTACTGCATTGTACCACTAAAAACTAATATATAAAATCTAAAATCATCCACTCTTTTATACAGAATATGTAAGCCTAAAAACAAAAAACCGTCAAATTAACGGATACCGTAAGTCTGGTGTTGAATATGTGTATATTAGCTATCGCTACAACATAAATTTTCTTAATTACGAAACATTTGTTTTCATAGCTATAGATGCATATATATTTAACAAAAGTGTTTATGTTCCTGCTTCCTAAACATTTGATACAACTGACCGTCATACAAATAAATCTTTAAGGAAATTCTTACCAATAAAAACAGTAACAAAGAAAAAGGAATCAGTGCAATTAATAGCTGCTAACGTAATAGCGCTGAACCTATTATGTTAACAGAGAGATCAAAGTGTACCCAATGCATGCACTTCCTTCTTAAATTATCCCTTTTAAAATTTCTTGAACACTCTTGTCTAATATAACAACAATTCTCTCTGATCTAACATATTTAAAACATATTTAAAGTTACCTTCTTCTATATCATCCAGATACGAATGTTGATTCTTGGAATTGGAGCATGAATGTAGGTGGTTTTCACATTTCGTTTTGCTGCAAGTTTTGTTTTTTTTAATTAGCTGGTCATATAGCAACGGCGTTAAATGATCGTTTGAAAAGCTAACGCTTGATGGCTTATCTTCGCTTTGTTTGCATTCAAACAGCTCAAAGTTACTTGCACTATTTGAAGTACCTGTAAATCTATAAAAAAAAACTTCATATCACATTAAATTTTCGAGAATAGAAATTGCATATGAATTTTAATATATAAATATATATATATAAATGTAATATTCATTAAAGAACTTTTGAGAGTGTTATTTTGATGTATTTCATCTCATTTGTCTATTTGTGGTAAAATAATGTGCGTTAATTTGAAGGGTTCCTTCAGATATGGTTTAACATTTTCTACTTCGTGGTTAACAATGCTATGGCAGCTATCTTTAGGCTTCGTCTTCAAAGAATAGGTTGCGTAGGTTGCTAATAACCTAACGATATGGGTTTAAAAATGGTTTTTTAATTGGGTTAGTCTACAGATTGACAACTCGCGCTTTAACGTGTGGTTAAGAGTAACACAGGTTGTGTGAGCATAACCATAGGTAACGAAATATACATATGTTTCAACATTTGAGATTAGGAGGTTAATTAGCATCTATCTCTAAGTTTGCTCTTTCATTCTCATTATTTGTATGGGCACCGATTTTCTTAATGAGGGCTTGACATGACTTCGCATTTTGTCAAACGTTTGTAAAGCAGAGCATATACAATTCTGAGTTTGAAGTGAATGTGAGTAACGGAATGCAAGTGAGTGTGTTCGTACGAAAAACAAACAAACAACAGGTTTTTGTGCAACCAATATATTTTGTTTTCTTTTTGTCGCTTATTCCAGATTCCAGTTTGAAATGCCCATAATGGGGCATCACGGACCCCGCAAAGTATATATATTCTTGATAAGCATCAAATTCTAAATTGATTTAAGCATGTCCATCTGACCATCTGTCCGTCTGTCTGTTGTAAGCATATTTCTGGTCGCAAGAATGAAGCTATCGACTTCAAATTTGCCAGAATCATTGGAAGTTCTTGCTTGCAGATTGGTATTGAAAATTGGCCAAATCGATCGATGGGTACGCCCACAGCACCATGAAAACTGAGAACACCTCTGTTTGAATAATTGGTTTTTTCTCATTATAAATCCGCCTGAGTGGCCGAGTAGGCAAGAGTCTCGACTAGCAACTCAATAGTCGTGGGTTCAAACCTCAAGTGCGGTAGAGTTTTTTAATAACAGCCGATAGCCCTAGATGCTAGTGCTTTAAGACTTTAGTCTTAGAATTTATTCTCTGGCTAAATTTATAATAATAATAATAATATAACAAATAAATGTACAAAAATTTGAACGCGTATTCTGTGGGTGATGGGGTAGTATTTGCGTACAAAAATGGAATAAAATTGACCTCGTCTACACAATATTATAGTGTATCAATATTTTATAAGTTTTTCAATACCTTTATAACGCGCAGAAGCAACCTTCAAAACACCGAAAAAGTAAACAGATTCTTGTCCAAAGTTTCAAATTTCAAATGCACTTAAACATGTCCGCCTGTTGGTCTGTCCATCTGTCTATTTGCACAACTTTGTAGAATTTATGGCAAACGTTCTCCCGTTAGCCAAAAAGAAGATATCGCCTATAAATTTCTCAAAGAATTTGGATTTGACCTCAAATTTTCAAACGGCACGTAAAAAACCTAAAATTTTCATCGTCCGTGGTAAACCAAATTTCCGTTTTTTCGATAATCTTATTCAAAATTAGTTTTCCAATATCCAGTTTATGTTTATTTTCATAATATCCTCCTGTGTACATTTCCTATTTTTACCTGTATTTTTGTAATAATAATGTAAAATGAATAGCCGCCGTGTAGAACCACTCATCCTGATACCGAAAATTGGATGAAATACGTTGTATATATATGTATAAGCAAATAAAATTCAAAAATGTGGAAATAAAATAAACAAATTAGATTAAGATAAATACAATAAGCTGCAACATAATTTTTTTAATAATAAAAAATTTCTTTATATATCTTGATGTGAAAACTTTCATTGAGATTTGTCAAGGCATATGCGAAATATAGAATCTGGAATTCTTTAATTCCTCAAAATAAACGATCAAAAAAAAAAACAAATTGTGTTTGTTACATAAGTACCCGTATTCTATTAAAAACACAGAATTATATGTGCCCTGCTTTGCAAACGTTTAAAAAAATGTGACATAATATCAAGGAAACTGGATATACTTTGTTATAATACGAGCTTCTTTTTTACCTTCGTGCGTTATGTTGTATATATTCTTTTCGTTTCTTATAGCGTTTTCTTAATCTAAACTGACTTTATTTGAATTGCTAACCTTTAAAAATATGTAATATTAATGCGAAATCAAAATATTAGTTTGGGGAAAAAGAAATCCATTATTTTTTCGGTAGATGGCTGCACTGATAGATTTCTCGTAAAGTATCGATCAAACAATTTCAGATTTATGCGCGTTGGAAAGGTGACATTTCGCAGTAAAAAAAATTCTTTTGCTGTTTTTTGTTTGGTGCATTCGGTTGTGAGTTACAGCGTGTTAAAAATGGAAGTGAACAAAGAGAAAATTCGGTACATTTTACAGTTTTTCTTTGACAAAGTCGAAAATGCAAGCCAGGCGGCTAAAATTGTGAATGGTGTTTATGGTCCCGATACTGTAACAGCCAATTATGTGCGATTTTGGTTTCGTAGATTCCGTTCAGGAATTTTTGATGTTAAAGATGCAACTCGCACAGGTAGGCCGGTCGTCGAAAATGTCGATAAAATCGGAGAAATGATCGAAGTTGACCGGCATGTTAGCAGTCGTAACATCGCCCAGGAGCTAAAAATTGACCATAAAACAGTTTTAAACCATTTACACGAAGCTGGATTCAAAAAGAAGCTCGATATTTGGGTGCCACACCAATTAACAGAAAAAAACATGATGGATCGAATTTCCATCTGCGAAGCCTTGGCCAAACGGAATGAGATAGACCCATTTCTTAAACGGATGGTGACTGGACATGGTAATGGATCACATACGATAACCCTGTACGAAAACGATCGTGGTCAAAGAGCGGTGAGGAACCTCAAACGGCCAGGAAGGTTTTGCTATGCATTTGGTGGGACTGGAAGGGGATTATTTATTATGAGTTGCTTCCATATGGCCAAACGCTAAATTCTGATCTCTACTGTCAACAACTGGACCGTTTGAAGATAGCGATTGACCAGAAACGGCCAGAATTGGCCAACAGGAGAGGTGTCGTGCTCCACCAGGACAACGCTAGGCCACACACATCTACAGTGACTCGCCAGAAACTTCGGGAGCTTGGTTGGGAAGTTTTAATGCATCCGCCATACAGTCCGGGCTTGGTACCAAGCGATTATCATCTTTTTCTTGCATTGCAAAATTTCTTTAATGATAAAAAATTGGAATCTAGGGAGGATTGTCAAAATCGACTACTAGAGTTTTTTGCAAATAGAGACCAGGACTTATATGAGAAAGGCATTTTGGAGTTACCTTTAAAATCGCAACAAATCATACAACAAAACGGTGCATATTTGACCCAAATCGGACAATCCGAAGCATGTTAAATAAAGTCCTGAAGTTCATATAAACATAATGGATTTCTTTTTCCCCAAACTAATATATGTGATATTAAAACAAAAATGTTTTAGACATTAATTCTAAAGGTATTAGGGTCGAACCCCGAGAATACTATTGAATACCATTGAATGGCAGTGTAGGCAACTATACAAAACATCTTATTAAAGAGTGTCCCATCGTGGAGTCTTGGATTCATTGGAGAATTTCTATAAGAGCAAATCATTTGGAAAATCATTGAAGTCAGATCGCAGAGTGAGCTTAGTATGTCGTAAGCAAAACTATTCGTAAGGAGAACATAAAAATCCATAAAATGAGTCAGCAAGAAAATTTGCAGTTATATTGTGTCAGAAGTTCTGAAACTTATTCCCGCTTAAAATTATTTCTTGATAATTCTCTTAAACAAGTTTCTGTGAATATATATATTATAAAGTCATTCTTTTAAAATATATCAAGCAAAACATAAACATAAAGAAAAATAGATTTAATCTTTATACAGCGGTGGTTAAAACTTAGCAAACAAACACAGACAAATATGAATGCTTTTGATTGTTTTGTTGGCATTAAATGTTGAACCTGCAGAAGCTTCTATATATGAATTATGGTCTGATTTGACTGGAAAATATGGTAAAGGCATCTATGTCCGCTCAAGGGAAACTTAAAAAATGCTAACGTAAAAAACATAATTGTTAAATTTCAAATTGTATAATTGTATAATTGAAAGTTCTAATTTTCATGAGTAAAAGCATAAGCGAATCGTCATCTTGGAAACAAAATCAACTATTTCTCTAGTTAATTAAATTCCTTGAATTGAAGCATATTTGCTGAGTACTCTATATATCATAGCGTGAACCGCTTCGCAATCAACTAAGATGCGAATTGAAGTTTTAGTTCTATATTGTTATGATCAAAGCCCCTTAGTAGTAGAATTCATTTTTGATTCTGGCTAGTATGTTAGTGTGAAGTCTGGAAAGGCAAAATTTTCGTCTAACGCAAGGATTGCCGAACCATTATTATGACATAAGTATAAATTACGTAATGAATCACACCTAATCTAGAAGTGCTCCCCATTCGGATTACTGTCTTTAAGCGACAGAAAGGATTTTGCTTAAAAAGTCGTCTTTGCTTTAATTGCTTAGGTCATAACCATATGATAGCAAAATGTCAAAGCAAAGGAAAATGTGCTATAAGTAATCTCATCACACATTGTTACAAAGTTCATCAAATGAAAGTAAAAAATCTCATTCGGAAACTTCGTAAGACATTTCTACAAGTTCAAACATCTAACAGCTTTAAACTAATTTTATGCCAGGTAATCAATCTTCTATCTGCGGAAACAGTGGAAATAACTCGGAATTCGTACAAGTTATAACATGAAAGGATAAAATACTGTTACGGAAATCCCAAATTTAGTTGATTCCAGCTAAGGCATTTTCTAAAATAATAAATTCCTTAAAGAGAAAAGAATTCAAATGTACATTTGCGAGGTGTCATGCAGCTGCAGGCCGATGAAAACGGTTACCAACAAAAGCATGTTAACGAATTAAGAATCAAGTCATAAAATTAGGTACTAGTAATATGATGGCAAAAACATATATAAATAGAATATTTGTGAAAGACAGTAGAGTAGAAAAAGAATATTTGAGTTAAACAGTCGAAAGTATTGCGATCCAGTGATACGGACTGTATCTTATAAAAGCGAATTTCATAACAATACTATAATCAACATAATTAATTCAATGGGAAAAAAGAGATTCACATTGAGAGTGTTGATCCATCAAGAACCACATCGTTCACGCAAAGCGCAAACAGCAGAAGCTCAACTTGGTAACTCGCAGTTCTAGATACCATGTTGGAAATCTTATATAACAATCTACCGAAGAATGTAATTTGATCTTAGCAGCGAAAAGGAACAATTTCGACTAGAAATATCCGTTTTAGTTTTGACTTCTCTCACTTAACGTCTTCCAACAGTACTATTCGAAATTGAAGGTATATGTGAATTATAGGAATTAAAATTAACAGATGCTTGTAGATTTCAATCAAATCCAATTAACGTTTTGGTAGGAAATTACGCTTTTCCCTGCATATATTTAAAAGATTTTAAAAAAAATCTCTTTCATAAAGTCTTAGCTGAAAATACTTTGTATGGTTGCATACTAGTGGTCATGCTGACGTTGAAGCGTCGTGATCGTACACAGGTTCGGTTTCTCTTCGCAAATCAAAACTTAAGAGATCGGCTGAAGCAGATTCGGGAACAAGAAGAAGCCCCAATAAAATTTTTTGTGTGAAGCAAAGTTTAATTTTGTAGAGATCATTCTAGCAACACGTAAAATGGAAGTATGTTGTAAGGTTATCTTTCAAGGCAAAACTTCTTATTGAAATATAACTCAGAAAATCACAATTCTTCGATTATTTTATTACCAAGAAAACGCGCTTGCCACGAAAGATGAACTCCTGAAACCATATTTCGGTGTTGACAATATGTAAGAAGCAATTTCTGAAGAGGTTCAGACTTCAAACTTTCCTTGCCACATTCTGCGATATTACGTCCTGACAGTAAAACTATTCGCATAGTACTCTATGCATCAAAACCACTTTGTAATGGTTCCTCTTTAAATAACATATTAAAGAAGAGTCCTAGCCAGATGTAATAATGATGTTATTGAATTGGCAGCAGTATAAATATGTGTATGAGGGATATTGAGATATGCATTCTAACCGAGGACAGAAAATTTCATATAATTAATTTTCAAAGATTTCACACATCTCAAATATCAACGAACACACTAGGCTATTATCTTAACACAGTAACCTCTCAAATTAATTGTGGACCTTTTCTGGCTTTCGAATGCTATTTCTTGCCTTACCATGAGTCATCAAAAATGTTGAGGTACGAAACTTATTTTGATGACATACTTTCTGGAGTATATTCAATACCCGAAAGAGTCCGTGCAGATTATCGAATATTTGAAATCCGCAGGGTTTCCGTGAACAAAGCAACTCATAATTACTGAAGCAAATAAGTGCTAATAGCCTTTACCATTACAATTTTTACAAAAATTTCTTCAATTCTTTGGCACTAATATCGCTAAAACGTTAGGTTTTTCATGGAGCAAGTCTAGAGACGGATTTAGTTATACCCAGTATACTAATAGAGTTCAGTTCAAAACACGAAATTTCTTCTACCATTGCTAACTTGCTTGATACAAAAGGATGGCTTTGCCTACTACTTAAAATCTTCATGTAGTAATTATGAATAGAAACTGTTGAGAAAGTTCCGAAAATGCTTGCACATGGAAAATGTTAGTTCGGGATTTAGCTCAATTATCCGATCAGATACCTCTTTGGCTAAATTACTCCCCTCCAGATAAAGTTTCTCTTCGTGGCTTTTGGAGCGCCTCTACCAGAGCCTTCTGCACTGCAATTTATCCGTGAAGAGAGATAGAAATAAGGTAACATACACTCATTTATTGACAGTGGAAAGGAAAGTAACACCAAGTAAATCAGCCAGTCTTCCCAGACTAGAATTATGTAGTGTCGTCTCGTTGGGAAAATTAATTTCCTATCTTCAAACGTCTTAAAATTGCCGTGTAAACAAATTGTTTGTCGACAGATTGTTGCTTGTTAAATTAGTTTGCACAATCACCAAACGCTTCGACAAGTTATGTTACCAATAACACCTCATTAATTTTTTAATTAACTTCAAATGCTTCATGATGACATGTTAACTGGCAAGACAATCCTCCTCATATAGACACGGGCAGGTCCCATTCGCACAGCTTGCTGCACACTCTCCTATGGCGGCATGACCCTTCGTGGTTACAACGGTTCGTGATAATATGCTCAATAAACTTTTTTGTATCCATGAGCATTACGGGTCGTTGCCTATATGTTCTGCTTTATAAATCATTCACTTTGTAAACACAAAACTTAATATTGGCTCAACAGCACAACAAAACATTATCCTGAGAAATATCAGATACTCGAAACTTTAAAATGTGTATTGGGATGTACTGAATGCAAGAGAACACGTGTGTAAGGTTAATTTAGTGGGTTTCTTTTTCGTCAATTTCCTTATATGCGTAAGTACTGTCAGATGCAAAGTTTAGTAATTTAATGTGAAGGCAAAGACACATAATGAAACCTGACTCGCCCATCCTTAGGCCGATAATTTACATTTTATTGCAAATAAGAGAAAATTTAATTCAATTAAAATTTTGATAGCTTTACCATGTATTGTGAGCCTGAAAATTCTCTCGGTGTTTGTTTCTACATCAGCCTGAGTTGTTGCCGTAGTTGTGGAAGTGGTTGTTGATTTAGCGGGGCCGACGTGTGACCTCCTTGTCATTTAGTTGGCTCTGGTACGATGTAGTGAATAGATCTGTACGTGAAAGTATTCGCCCTATGGTAGAAATAGCTGAGTGCTGTTGTACATGTCTTCACTTAAGCAATTATATGTATATGCATAAGCAATGGAATCTGCAGTTTTTGATGTTTCTGTGTTTGGTTCTTACTTTTGGGGTGTTAATGTGAATTGTTTTTGTAAACAAATTTGCCTTCTTTTTGGAGAAATACTATTATTTTTCCACATATCTACCCAATTATTACGTTTCTACTACATGTATACTTCTCCTATTAATGTTATTTAAGAAAAAAAATTGTTATTGTAATTATTGTCGATTTCTACTTCGACGATCAGCTGACATTTCTTCCTTGGAAACTTTCAGTTGTGCACATGCGAACGCTAAAAGCAGCATATTGAAGATGAGCATTTGAATTAAATAGACTAGGAATGCGTGTGATATATACTTGTCAGGTTTAACCACAAAAATTTATATAGCTGAAACAGCGCAGTTGGTGTAGGCGCCGCGATTGAAGTGTAAGTTTTGGTGTTGGGTGCGGGGCTCGACACAAAATGGAGTCGTGCTCAATTTGTTCTTGTTTAAATGTCGTTTTGTTCAAAACCGAATGTTGATGGGAGTTGAGAATTTCGAATAATATAGTTATAATAAGAATTTTTTTTAATAACTATAATGTTCCAGGTTCAAGTAACACGAGTGTCAAGTTAATTCAGTAGTTTTCATTTTTACTATTTCAACAAATTTAATATGAAGGCATTGCCAAATCAACATATAGAACCCTTAGGTTGATAGTGTACATTATATTTCAAATAAGAGAAAATGCAATTCAATTTAAATTTTGATAATTTTACCAGATGTTGTAGGTCTTAGAATTTCCCTGGTTTGTTTCTACAACGGCATGAGTTGGTGCCGTAATTGTAAAAGTGATCGTTGTTGTAGCAGTTGGCAGAGCCGACAAAGCAGTCATCTGTGGTGAGCCGCTTTACACATATCCCAAAGTGCTGTTAAATTGATGATTAATGTTGTTCAATATTTGATTTAGATGAAGTTTTTTGCTATTGCGACTTAATATGGAGCAATATGATCTACGATGAAACTGTTGCTTACTAGTCGCTTCCATATAGATAGGTTGGGGTTCCTATAGTCTCAAACAAGCACCTATTGACTTTATGTATTTAGATAATTCTTAATGTATTTTGATTATTGTTCTTGTAACTTGACCTTTGTTGTTAGAGTCTTTAATTTGGTGAAGCGAATTCTCACAGAATTTTCAAAAAGTATTTTGAGATTCTCCTGGTGCACAATTTGAGGTGTTTCAGTGGTTAATAAAGAATTATTGAATCATCGTCTCTACAAGTCTACTTGAAAGTTTCCACAAAGTTTTTAGTTTGTTCATTGGTTATTGGATGTCCACGAGCGGTAAGTATTGTTACGGCAATTCCAAATCCTGTTCATTCCACCTAAGTAATAAAATCCCTAAAGAGGCAAAGAAACGAATACACATTCGCAACGCGTCATGCAGGTGCCGGCCGAGGAAAACGAGTACCAGAAAAGCAGGTTAACGGATTAAAAATGAAGCTATAAAATTAGGTACAAGTAATATGCTGGTAAAAATGTATATAAATAGATTATTTGTGGAAGGGAGAGTTAATAGAAAAAGAATATCGAGTTGAGCAGTCGAAAGTGTTACCAAAAAATAAATGGTGAATAATCCTACATTTAAAGAAATATAATTTTAAATAAAAGAACTTTGAAGTGCACTTCTATTGAACAAAATATCCACGATCCAGTGATACAGACTGTATGTTAGAAAAGCGAATTTTACAACAGTATGCATTGATTAAATTTAACGACAAAAATTCTTAAAATTCGCTTGACGTCGATTGTCATGTATTATCATTACCAACAGTTTTAAGTAGACCGTAACTTCAAAAAAGTTCGCCTAATTTAATTCTTATAAAGTTTGACGTGCTATTTTTTATTTGGAATACTTCAACCATTTCGAAAAGAAATCAACAATCCATAAAAAGGAGTTGCTATTAATCCGCATAATCCATCTCTACTCTGCTCCGAATTTATTACAAGAGGTTTAAGGATTCAGTCAACTCTTTCCGGACTACTTCGTATCTCTTGGCAAGGTTTACGTGCTTATATCATTGATTGTATTTCTTTGTTCATTCACGGTGATCATAGGCTCGTCCTTACAATGCCAAAATATGACATATGCAATTGATCTAGTAACTTTTTTTGACATTTTTGGGGTACAATAGTTCTATATCTCCACATAACGCAATCATATTCTACTGACATTCCATTTGCTTCTTTCGAGGAGATTTGAAATTATTATCTCCAAATTCATTGTCTGTTGCTTGAAGAATTGCGATCGCAATTTAGACAAAATTTGATCTTTACGAGTTTCATGTGCAATGTCCTTAAAATTGAGATATAATTGATTTTCAATTTCGGTTAGATTAATATATGTGCTCTCTTACTAGTCATCCAAAAAATTTATGTATGACAAGCATCACCAATCTTCTGATTTTCCATTACTGGTCCGTTTAATGTTTTAAACAGTATAATGAAAGCAGTATACTATTAATCATCACCTCTGTAACTGTACTGAAGCCATTGTTGGTAATGATGCAAAGATGCAGATTAACTGGTTATGATCAGTTCTCAGTAAATATTTTATTTTTGTAACAGAAAAGACATTTGCCAATGATCTTTTTCGAAAGTACTATAATTTTTTCCGTTTATGGTTAAAGCTGTAGATATGAAACATATCGGTTTAAAATAATCGATTATTAGTCCGTTTTTAAATGCAACATGAAGCGTAGGCATATCGCCCTTTCCCCTCAACTTGATCAAAATTTTTGAATTCATAAATGCTTCTAAATGCTCACCAAATTTACAACACACTGTTATAGTTTTTACTCCGGCGAACCATTCAGCAATCCTTTCGCCATCATCTTTCGACGCATTATGAAAGCTTTTTCTTTCTCGACAAATGATTGTTGGTGGAACATAATGAATGCGCAAAGTTTCACATAATTGTTCGTAAGGTAGGCTAACTGGAGATTGTGGATTACACAAACCCTGTAGTACAGAATAACGAACACTCTCTTCTTGGCAGTTTATTTCACAAATATGAGTGTTTAGCCTTTCTATTCAAATATTGCTTCCTGCTCTTGCTGGAAAAAACTCCACTAAATGTATTCTCATCGTCAACTTGTGATGTACAGAGGGCAAGACTCTCGTGTGTTAATTTAATTCAGTAGGTTTCATTTTGTTAATTTCATTGGATATGTAAGAACTGCCTGATGCCGAGTTTAGGAATTGGATATGAGGGCATTGCCGGATAACCACATCTGACATATATCAAAAGCAATTCTGCACGCGATTAACTCGTTTCTAGATGAATGTTAAATCATAAGAGCAAACGGACATTTATTTGAATCAAAAATTTTAAATTTTATTATTAGGTTGTGGACACCTTTACACGCCACATTTAATTCGTTTTCACAACTTTTAAGTTGCGTTGGTTGGCAGCTAATTATTCGTATGGTTCAGACCGAGCTCTGCCTAGACAGACGAAAGTGCCGGAGAAAGAGTATTGTCAGTTTTAGTAAAACTTCAACTTTTTACAAACAAAAGCTTTATATGAATGTCATGGCTCGATCACCTAAGGATTGCTGCGTATTTGCTCCTCCGTTTCAAGCAAGTAGGGTAAACTTCGTTGCACCGTTTGAGATAAAAATTTCATATCTGCATAAAGCTTCTTATTTGAAGGACTATGTGTGCACAGTTGTTTGGTTTCCTACAAGAACTATTTACATTGAATTATGCTCCCATTTTTTATCGTTAGCTTTTCTGACTGCTTGTGGGCGGATGAAGAATTACTCAAAAGATTATAACCGATAATGGACGACACTTTTTGGATGCAAGCCGCCCACTTATATGTCAATTTATCTAGTTTATAAAGAATGTCACCGTAGAGATCTATCATAGATACCTTATGCATTCGTTCGTTTAGTGGTTATTTATTGCTTCCCAAGCGCTTCATGTGGCAGATCTCTGGAAAACTGCAGTGAACAATTTCAAACATAACTTTCGTAGATTAGCAGAAAAATTAAATTTATTACGCTCATTGCCAGAATTGAAACAGTTTTAAAATTTCGCTGCATTTTTTCATTTTCTGAAAATCTCTTTGCTTTTGCGACTTTGACGCCAAGTCATTTCTCACGTGGCACTCCATTGCTATCCATTCCAAAAACCACTTTTGCAAATTTGTTTATTGTTAATCGATGAAAAAGTGCTAAGCCGCTTCGTCATCAAGTAGTTATTCGATGAAAACAAGGTTGCCTCAAGTAATAAGTGGGCTACGCTTTCCATCAATCAAGCAAGCAAGCAAGTATAGTTGCTGTCATGAATAAAAAGTTACCGTCCAATGATTGGAAACAAGGATATACCATAAGACCTAGGTAAAGCTGTCAGGGTAACACGAATGAAAACTCAACCAGGACATATTACTCGTCCAATCACCAAACTATGTGTTATATCGTTTCGAAATCCTCCAAATTTCTACTGCAATTTAGTATCTCTGTCCTTTTCTTAACTTCAAATCTCGCTGTACGATATTGTAGGATCCTCCCCTCCTTTAATCATCAGCGACGTGTTGATTTTGATCGGGCTAATAAGTATTGCCACAACTGTTTAGCAAGAAACCAACAAATGGCCGATTGTTTTTCTGGCTTGCGATGCTTGGAATGTGCCGAATTTCATTACACATTGATTGAGTCTGGTATATATGCCACAGTTATTTTCCCACCAGGAAGAAAAGTACGAAATCAAGTCATCGAAGTGAGCATACCAGCAAAAGACCGTTGCAGCGGTCCACATTTTAATAATAATTCGCGTCGAACTTCTCACCAGCAACATCACATCGAATGTATTCATATGATTTCCCGAAATCAGCGTAAGAAGGCTAAACATAAATGGAGAAAACTGTTTGAAAGCGTAAAGCAGGGTAGTGAGGTCGCCAATATTTACCAGATGGAACACCAAATTAACCATAAAGGAGATAGATTAGCGAAGTCAATGTGGCGACGGAGTGTGTGCTGGCCTTCAACGAAATGAGGGAAGCGTGTAAACGGCCTAGTGGAAATGTTTGAGGGCGATCAGAGACATTCCATAAATCAGGCCATGAAGCACGCCATTGAGAGGATGGTACTGAAGACAACCAGGCTCAGCGTAAAGGGAAACAATCGCAAGCCTCGCAGGACTAAACACAGGCAGTGCTGGGAGCAAAAAGACCGAAAAAAATGCCACAAACTCAAAGCAAAGCTAAGCGAACACAGCTTGTAGAAGTAGTGGAGCCGACTGCGAAACCCTGTTACATACGTATACGAATTGGAAACCACATCATCCCGCTTTCGGCTATTTCAGTAAATACCACGTAGCAATAATCGACAATCGACTAAGATTTCAAAAGAAAATAGAATATGCGGCAGATAAGGCAACTACGAACTAGCCGATCTTTTCAATAATAATGCCAATGATTAGGCGACCTAGAACTACCATTAGGAAAATGGTGGTTATCCCAATTTTGCTGCACCCACGCCTGTTATGGGTCAGTATGATGGTTAACATGAGACGCATCCACGAAAAGAAACTGACATTAGAACCTTCTTTGGCGGTAAGCGGGATGGGAGAGCGTATCAACAGACAGATGTCCCTTCTCGCTCACGTCGAAAGTATCACACTAGACAGTTGTCCCTTCTCGCTCACGTCGAAAGTATCACACTAGACAGAAAGTCCACTTGCTGTAGTAAGCTATCTCATGGAGTTTATTAGCGACGATCGTTGTTTTCGACACTCTCTATACAGTCTCGTTATGGTAGCTCAACGACATATATGAACTGTGCGATCACGAAAGAGGATGCTGAGGTTTCTAAGTTCAATTGCCGCCAACATATAACGTATGGGTGGCCTAGAACGGAACCGTATAAGTACTTTTACGTCCACATTATTCATGATAATGGAATTCCGAAAGAAAAAGGAAACCAACGAGACTAGTTAGAATGTTCAGACTGTTACTTAATGTAAAATTGACAAAATAATTATTAAAAATTCAAGTAAACTTTATTATATTAACTTGCAAAGAAAGTTGTATAAGTTCGTTGAATTAATGTACTGTGAATAAATTGACTTTACAAATATTTTTTTTCAAATTTTAAAAATCAGAAACAAAGAATGAACGAAAAGTTTGTAAAAAGTTCACATTAAAACTCAACACCAAGTAAAGCCACACTATTGTAAATGACAGCTTAATCCTAAGTAAAACCGTATCATTAAAACTGGAAATTAGCACTCAAATTTAACTAAGCAAACGTTTTACCAAAAATGGTAATTAAAACTAGTCCTACGAAAAATGTATTAATAAAAATTTCTTATGTTGACATTTAAACCTAATAAAAGCATATTATATCTAAAATTGGTGAGTTTCTGAAAACGGGTATATATACATAAAAAGAAGAATCTGCAAATAGTGGTGTCAATGAAGTGTTTTAATCGGAAAGGGAACCAATGGAAAGCTTTACAAAATGCAAGGAACCACATGATGGCGTCAAGCAAGCAATACGAGAAGGCATTATGAAGAGAAAGGAATGAGATAGAGGACCACAGCAAGTAAGAAATAAATAGCGTTAGTTTTAGGAAGTAGTAATAGAAAAAAAAAGCGACAAAGATCATGAACTAAATATATAATAGATTTCGCGACGATGAAGTATAAGCGTGTGTATGTGTGTGAGTGTGCGTAGGAATGTAACCATAGACAATGACGTAACCGACCAACAAATACATAGGTGCAGACTAACGGAAAAAGCCACAAACTAACGGACTATAGGACTGTTAGATAAGACACGCCGTTAACTCTCATTTTTATATATATAAATGTTCTCTTATTTGTTTGTGACTGTTACTGGGTTAGCCAAGCCAAGGTACAAATAAAACACAAGCTTTACACAGTACTTACGGGAATGGTCGAAAATGCGAATTGTCGAACGAGGACATCGTAATCAACTTTGAAACGAAAGTACTCCAACAACTACGATGGATCGAGAGGCAGATAAGTAATTCACTTCACTGTTCCCTAACCCTGCCTTTAGCTTGGCAGTAATGCATGGACTTGTAATACTGCCTGCTCTCTAAGACATCAATAACATGTGTCCATTTATTGTACAATGCAAAACAAAACATTGATAAGTGTTTAACATTTTTATACCCATCACCGAATGGTGAGTGGTCTATTCACTTTTTCAGAACATTTGCAACGTCTACAAAGAAGCATCAGAGACCGTAGAAAGGGATTTGATCAGCATCAAAATCTAAGTCGGTTTAGGCTCTATTGTAAAAATTCTGCTCGCCGCAAAAATGAAGCTATCGACTTCAAATTTGGCACAAATATTGAAAGTTTTTGCACGCAGCTAGGCATTGAAAATTGGCTACATCGGAGGAAGGGCACGCCCACAGCATCACGTAAACTACTCTGCTTTCCACGAGAAAAGAAAATTTGTTTTTTTGCTCATTACTCATGAACTATAGCAAGTAAATGCTCAAAAATTTGAACGCATATTCTATACTGTAGCATTTGCGCACAAAAATGGAAAAAATCAAACACGCTTCCCCAATATTATAATGTATCAAGATTGGCTTTTTATTTCAATACCTTTATAACACGCATTCATCAGCTTTAGAAACTCCACAAACTATACAAAACCTTGGCCAGTTTCAAATTTGGTATGCACCTAAACATGTGCCTCTGTTCGTCGGTTCATCTGTCTGTTTGGGCAACTTTGTGGTATTGGTGGTAACCATTCTCCAGTTGGCGAGAGAAATTTACAAAAGAACGTGGAGTTGACCTAAACTTTTTAAAAGACTCACCTATAATGCCCACATGTCAATTCGATAAAAGCTCTTTTACTGAAATACTTTTATTGGAATATTATTATTTCGAAAATACAAGAAATCGTCTGCGCCCACTCCATGTTATAGAGGATCAACATTTTTTTTTTACTTCTTTTGTTTTTTTTTTAAACAACAGTGATAAATATAAAATATTCGGTCCCAACCGAATTTATTTTCTTACTTGTTATTGTCTAACATACAAATTTTCTACTACGCTAAAATAAATATTTAGTGACTAACGCAGGCACAGATTCCATTATCATCCCAGTCGTTGATATCCTTAGGCAACGCGCATATTAGGGAAGCAGTCCATATTGCATTACGTTATAGATGTTTGGAAGGACGTTTTTAGATGTAACGAAAAATTTGTTATTATAATTATAAAAAAAATGAGCACGAACTAGAGCGAATACAACGTTTCGCAATAAAACTCACATTTCAGTCATGGCGTTTACACCACCTGCGTCACTTTAATGATATGGTTTATTGTGCTTGAAAATGCCATACATATTTCATATGCACTTACTTGTATATTGCACTTAATTTGTATAATATGCACTCAAAATGTACAATGTTTTTGAATTCACGCAATTTTCCTAATAATATTACATTAAGAATTTTCAAAATGAATCAGTAATGAATATTACATACTCTCTACAATTGTCAAGCCTACCTTCTTTATACAACGGGCAGATAGTTAATGCGAAATCAATACATAATGTTTATTTTGAAGGCTATGCATACTTTTAAGAAATGACGGCAATTATAATGGGAAATGTGACCTTTATAATAATATAGTTCCAAGCCATCTTAGCAAAGAGCGGCCATCTATCATTTTCTTTAAAAAATTCATATAAGCATAAAATATTTAAAATATTTATGATGACTTTGAAATGGAAAAGGACTTACTTATCCAAATTCAAGTCCCTTCTAAATGTTTTCGTTTTTATAATAACTAATCCATATGTAGCAAACCCAATTCTATCGAAAGCTTCCTTTTAGATATTTTTAAATTTGAATCGTATGGTGTTGTTTGTCATATAGAATTTTTGTTTTCATTTCACAGATTAAATTAAACATTTAATGAACCCGCTGGAAACACTTGTAAAAACGATAAAAAATTAAAAGGAAGCTGAACATTTAAATATATTTAAGCCGTTATCTTTACATATATTAAGCAATTGGATATTATAATCCGTCTTTTAATAGTCCATAGTAAAGATATATTAGATATATCAATAAAAGCAATTACAGCCTGCAGTTTGCAGTAAAGTGTAACAGAAGGACGTTAGTGTAGATACAGGGTCATCCGTAAGTAAGTGTTTCCAAATGAAGCAATGCCAATTATTAAAGATTAGTTATTTTCTACTGTCGCTTTTCTTGGGCGATGTGTGTTCGGTACTTAATGCTCCGTTTTTAATAAAATCCTATGAGACGGGCTTTTTCTTGCAAGTAATGGTACGCAAGATTGTTAGACTGTGGGTCCATGATAGGCCATCGCGGATAAGTGCTTAAATTAATTATTACAATAACCAGAATTACATAGGATCTACCATAAAGATTATTGAAGCTAATAGTTGACGGTTAGAAGTTAAGAGAGCCATGCATTCGAGGAACAAGGATTACAACGTATAAAGAAAACGAGTTTATTAAGGAACTCCTTAAGTTTATTCTTGCCAACTCCCATAGACATGAATTTGTTGGTAAGGAACTTATCGAGAGCTAACTTGAAGTTTTGTTCCTTATATAACAGATGGCACGATGTCCGCATAAATGGGGCGAAATGAGTAAATGCATTTCGAATATTAGATTAATTGCGATGCAAAGTAATTATGTAGTTTGTGGTTTCTGATTTCTTGGTGTTACAAGGTAAATCCTTGTTCATCTCAATTAAAAAACCACAATTTATAGGGTACAGTTTAGGAAAAGAGAGGAAAATTATCAGCTATTTGACAGCAGTAACTGATCGTAACTTCTGTAGACGAACGCACGATAGGTGGATAGATTAGAAAAATATATGTCGCTATTGGCGCTAATCGTTTTTTAAGTATTATATATACATATACCTTTGAGTGTCTACGATTGTGTATAGTTTTATGAGTTCAAAATGTTTCACAAACCTATGCCGCTGTGATTGGAATAAAAGTAATACGTGTATTTTATTTTTTGCGGAAGTAGGTTTAATCATTCGGGGGAAGACATCAAAACGATACCTTCGGTACAAGCGAAATATAAAATAAAAGTCTGAAAAATCAGAGATTACATTTATAGAAAACTATTCTAAAATCGTTTTATTTTTAAAACAAAGTAAGCCTTTTAAAAGAGTGCTCAGAACTTTCCTTAAACTAATTTGCGAAATTTTCATGCGGCATAAATGCTTATAGTTTTCGGGTCTAATATTTCTTTTAAACACATACCCTTCTAAAGTAGGTTCCCTCGAATAGACGCCAAAAGGCTGCAGTGACGCATATGTGATTTCAGAAGGCTTCTCATTAATTTCTAGTTGCTTTTGGCGGTCTGTAGTTTTATTAAATTTCATTAAAATGCTCTTCAGGTGTTTTCGTTCTGGTTCATTATTATCTGGACTGAGTGGTAAATAGTTCTGTTCCAAAATATTGAAACGATTTCGACCTATGCGATATGAGACCTTTTTGGAATTTTCGGACGTTGATGTATTCGTTGAAGTGGTGGAACTGGAATCATATGCCAATAAAGTTTGTGTGTTGATGCCTGACGTATCACTTTGGCAACGGTAAATTTTCCCAGCGGGCGAGAGGCCTCTAATCAACTTTGGGTCGTCCAAACTGAAACTTCTCACTTGTAAATCTTTCTCAAGTTCTGCTATTTTTTGACGTTCATTTAAAATTTTTAGACGTTTAACAAACGGCAATCTCTTATATTCAGGAGACAAATCAAATACGGATTGGTAAAATTTAGCTCTATTCAAAGATTGAACTTTTAGTCTATCTTGCATTTTTGATGTATTATTCATCAGCTTTCGTCGTGTAGAATAAGTTAAGGGTTCGCAACACTTGGATTGGTTTTGCTTCAAAATAACATTTTTTATATTTTCTGGAGAACGATTTCTCACCGGAGAGTGCACATCCTCGGATGACGTATGTGATGTCGCTAAGCTTGTGTAACTGGATGATAATGTTGCTATTTTAAGCTTGGACCACGGTTTAGTTGGCGTGTCCAAATCAGATAAAACAGATATCTTCGCAGGTGGCAGCTTATCAATCTTATTTGAAATGGTAGCAATTGGTTTATACGATTTGCCGCTCGCACCGTTTTCTGCCGTCGCATCTCTCTCTTCGATAATGTGAGATTTCGTTATAAGCAAAGTATTGGGCGGCTGTTTCTTGGGTAGTGCATTCATGACCATCATGCTCTTAGCCTCCGCTATTTTACGGTCCGCTGCACATTGCTTTACTTCATTTAAATTTTTTCGAAACGAAACTTTCATAATGGGCTTAATCTGCGCCACCGATAAAATGGAAGTATTAGCTGCGTTGTTGTGTTTGTTGCAATTTGAAGATGTCTGCGTGAACAAGACGTTGAGATGCCTTAATTTTCTTGTAATTTTTCACTTACTTTTAGCTTTAATCCAATCAAAGGAGGTGTTTCATTTTTTACTCCTATCTGCTGCTGAAGATGCTGAGTAAATGTAAAACCTTCAATAGCATCTCCCTCTGGTTCCTCTTGAATCGATTCCTGCGATGGTATTGTACACGTTGCATGAGTTTGATTAGTTGGAGTTGATGCTAGTGTAGAGACTGAAGCTCGCTGTTCGCGATCCTAATGAGAAACATGTAAGCAGAATACGATTTTATGAACAGAAAACATAGTGAAGAAAAAATAAAACAAGGTAAACGGACTAATAATATTATTATGATATACTAAGAAAACTTATATACAATGTGTTGCTATAGTAATAAAAATTATTTGTAATTGACTTTGCGACACCCATGTTGACTGCTTATACTATATTATTTCCACAATAGGTTTCAAAGCTTCATAAATTTAATTTTTCATAGAGAGACATGTGACGCAAACTGTTAGTTCATAGACGTTAAAAGTCTTGATCGTCATCATATTAAAAATATTTGCTGTTAAACGTATTGAAAACGAACTTGATTCTTTTTACAAAGAACACTGTTCAAATTTAAAACATCAATATAATCGCGTTCTTGAATAGAAAAGTATTATCGTATAACTTCATTTGATTGTTTGCATTTTAGGATGCCTCTTATGGTTTTTAGTACACCGTACACTGTACGTAATAACTTGATGCGGTCGTATGTAACACGCAGGGCTTAATATGAACCCATCTATTATTATATCGATCGATTCAAAATCATAATCTGAATTGAGCTAAGCCTGTCCGTCCATCTGATGTCTGGCCATGTAAAGTTCTGGTTAAGCTACAGATCGCAATTTTAGAGATATTTCAATGAAATTTACCACAGCGGCGTGTTTTGACCGAAGGACAAACGATATTAAATATGGTTCGCATTGTTCTACTTTTTCGATCATTCCTCTTATAACCGCCCTATTCCAAAAAGTGGTTATATGGGGAAAATTTTCAAAATTGCTCGGAGAAAATGGCTAAGTAGTAGCCTTTTGGTATTATAAATTGATATGAAAACTTTGCATCGGCTGGGGCAATTTTTTATCCCCTCTCATATAACGAAAGTTCATACGACAAAAAGGTTTCAATTTTCAATGCTTCATGATGAAAATTAAATTATAATAGTAATTTAACATAAAGAATGAACTGTACCAGATTTGGACTATCTCAGCCTATATTTTGGCTCTAACCCTAATAAGGCTTTTCATGAAAATTGAATCTTTGTAGAGTAGAAAAGTCTCAGTTTTAATATGTGATGATCGAAATTGATATATATAACAATAATATTATAGTAGTTTTATACGAAAATGAACTCTACAAAATTTAGACCATCTACACCTATTTCTGGATTGTGCCCCATGTAAGGGTTAAACTTGTACTACAGTACGTTGCGTTTTGGGCCCGTTTTCCCAGAAATAGGCACATGAAAAATACGTCTTTATATAGAAATCTGTGACTTTAATACGCTTTTAAATAGAAAGTTTTAATTTTTGCGTTCTGTAATAAAAATAATAATTGCGTTACACAATGCGGAGTATGGTATTTAATGGTCGGTCTTGCCACACTACAATGTTCTGACTTACTTTTACTTGGAGGACTGGCATTATAAAGTGCTTCTTTTTAGCTGGGCTTGATGTTAAGTCTTTCACACGACCAATCAAGACCAGGATTCCAATACTTTTTCATTGTTTTACAAGGCAATCTAGCACTTTAAAAGAGCTAAAGCAAAATTTTTTTGTAATTGAATTTGCGATTTTAAGGGAATGAATAGTTGGCTTTTCAAAAACATTGTAAATCATATTGTACAAGCAAGATTTAATTTCGTGCTGTTTAATTGACACACTATTGACACAGCAATAAATTGCTTTCAGAATATTATTAACGAGGCCTATGGTATACTTAACACGTTGATCTCACTCCGTAGTTCTTATAGAGGCCAATGGGTGACTTATGATAAACGAACATATAATTGACTATATGAAAAGATCAAAGCACAAATTATGCTTAAGAGGAATAACTTATGGAATTACTTATTTTTATGTCTTAATAGAGCTCTTTCTTTTACAATAAGTTGTACTTTCCGAGAAACTCTAACTATTAGCAAATATGTTTCAAATAATCATACAGTTACGGAAACTGCAGATATAATAAAAATTATTCAAAATTTTCAATATAATAAATCTAAAAAATTTATATTGCTAACTTCTTTTCATCAGTTAAGATGTTTACAGTGTTTATCTTTCACTCAATATTCGTACATCCAACTTCCCTGAATAACCGCATTCTTATTCCACGTTTCAATTACTTTCAACTAATAACGTCGACTTGGACAAAGACAGCATTAGTACGCTTACTAAAGTTAGGATAGAAGATGTAAACACTTCATTTGTGTAAATGATAAGCAACTGGTAGTTTATTAGCGTCGATTAATAGGTAATTTTTTTATATATTTTATTAAATATTTCAAGTAACAAATAGTCCTTGATACATGAGTTGTGAAGCACAAATATATATTGTAAACTTGGAATTTTCACCACTAAGCATTGGCAAAAACAGACATATAATTCAAAAAAGCGCCCTTATTATATGTTAAATTAAATATTCTGGGCTTTTAACAATGTTAAATAAATACAATATATAACGGATTTATTAGTAAGTTTGTTTATAACTCAAAACAAGAAAAAACACAATAGTGGACCGCGGCCCACAATTATAAACTTTATCGCACCTTATTGTTATTCGTATGATGTAAGGAATTTTTTCGTATTCTTTAATTAACACTTTTAATTCCGGCCGTCGACTATTACGCTTCGCTATTTATTCAATACTAACTTATTATTTTAATATTAACTTACAACAAAGTTTTAAACTGGAAGTTCGGGAACAGTTACTTTAAACAAATATTAAACATAAATATTTGAACGCTTCACCATTAAACAGCCTTAAACTTTATTACATGGCGATCCTGCAAACCACGCAGTAACCTGCCCTTATTTTTTTTTGAGGCAGCAAAAATTTTTTTATTATTCCAAAAAAAAAATATTTTTCCCAACACGATTCCTCTAAGGCAGCCAAAATTTTCGATTCCGCCCAAACAAATTTTACACACAATTCCACCCGAGGACAACAGTCAAACTTCGAGACAGAAGCTCAGATCCTACCAACATACTACACACCTCCCACACCAGCCGACCAGACAATAATCCCACCCTAAATTAAAAAATATGTCAAAAAAAAAATAAAAATTTTTTTTTCTTTAAAAGATGAACAGAACAATTCAAAAAAAAAAAAAAAGATTTTTTTTAGAAATGTTAGAATAAAGAAAATTAATTAAATACATTGTAAGAATATCAAAAGATACAAACACATATTGAAAACTTAAATACATAAATTCAAAAAAAAAAAAAAAAAAAACATATACATATTTTTAATGGAAAGAATAGATGAAATCAACATCTTTATAGATAAGATAATTTCCAACCTTAAGAAGCTAGGAAGCAAAACATATAAAAAGGAAACTATCGATAGCAAACTAGAAGAGTTAGAAAACTATAGAACCAGAGTCCGTACCATAGTAGAAACTAATACAAAACCAGAGCAACCAGACCTAATAAATAAAATAGAAACATTTAAGAAGAAATATCAAATTGCAAAAGAAGCATTAGAAATTGAAAAAAAACAAAAATCCTCTAGAAGATATAAACCCCAGCAAAACAGATAATATAATATAACCAAAAATGGATTTTAACTTAGAAACAGCTTCCAAATCTATACCCACTTTCACCGGCAATTATAAAGATATCAACTGCTTTTTCAAAGTTGTTGAAATAATATACAGAACCCTAAAAGAAGAGGCCAAACCACAACTAAAAGAATATACCTTTTACTGCAAACTATCCTCAAACGTCCAAACCGCCCTTGCAAATGAGATCCCAACAACACTACAAGAATTAAAAACCACACTTGAACATACACATAATAGCAGATCTAAATAATCTCCAAATCAAAGAACTAGGTCCCAACCCCGTCATTCCGTCATTACTAGTATCAACGATACGTACGCCCTAACCATATTCAAAAACGGTCTCGATGACTATATTAAACCCACTATCTTTGCGGCCCAATCAAAAACCTTTTCGGAAGCAATTAATATTGCGCTACAATACGAGAGTGCGACCCAAACAAATTCCCAGGTAATGAGAATAAATTACTTAAAGAAAAATTTACACAATCGCTACAACAACAACAGAAACTCATACACTAACAACAACACAAAGCAATACCATAATAATAATCCAAAAAGAAACAATCAAGAATATAATAACCAAAACAGGAATTATAATAATAACAACAATTTTAATAGCAATAATTATAATAATTCCAATACCAACAACAATAACAACAATTTTAATAGAAATAACAGGAATTTCAACTATCGAAATCAAAATAATAACAGGAATCAAAGAAACAACAACCAAAATCACCGCTTACACGCAATTGAAGACCAGGGAAACGGATTTCACCCGAATTCCTTAATGATGCCCCGGAATTCGGGACAAAACACTTAAACCAGGCATCCACCGAATACACAAAACAAACCAACTCCCATATCTTTTCCCTCTCAAAACTATCAAACTATATATTACTAGATATTAAAAATTCAACAAAAACAGAACTTCATTTCTATTAAACACAGGAGCAGACATCAGCCACTGCAAAGCACACCTTTTAGAAGACTACCCACTAAACAACGCAGAATGTATTAAGCTAACAGGAATAACCAACGAACGTATAGAAACAATGGGAACCACACATTTGTACATAAATCTAGGAAACGGAATCATTCAACATAAAATACAACTAGTAAACCAGAACTTCCCGATAAAAACCGATGGAATCATAGGAAGAGATTTCCTACACAAGCATGCTTGCAATATAAATTACGAAAATTTCTCTCTTACAGTTAATACACACGACGACCAAATTCAACTCCCCATATACGATAAAATACTTAATAAAAACAGCATATTTCTTCCGAGATGCGAAACCATAGTCCCCATAAATATCAAAATAGACATCGACGCTTTAGTACTATATAGAAAAATAGATTAAGGAATATTTTTTGCCAATTCAATAATACCAAAAAACGGACAAAAACACATTAAAATATTAAATACACTAGATAAAGAAGTCACAATACAACATCTACATATCAACACCGAATCACTCCATACCTACCAAATTATACAAAACACCAATATACACACCCAATATAATGAAGAACGACTCCAAAAAATATTACAATCTATAAAATTAGACACCATCAACAACTCGCAAAATATTTCTCCACTTTGGACATGACAAACTCATTTCATCAAATAAAACTTAACAAAAACTCGCGACCTTTAACCGCCTTTTCAACACCAAACGGACACTATCAGTACACGAGACTTCCATTTGGACTAAAAATTTCGTCCAACCATAGCTTTATCAGGATTAGACACCGAAGCATTTTTATACGTAGACGACATAATAATACACGGATGTAGTTTCCAACATCACAACAGAAATTTAACGAAAGTACTAGAACGACTTAACAAATATAATCTAAAACTAAATCCATCCAAATGCAACTTCCTACACCCAGAAGTAACCTATTTAGGACACCTAATAACACCCGAAGGCATAAAACCAGATCCCGCTAAGCACGAAACAATAAAAAGCTACCCCCACCCAAAAACACAGACGAAGTAAGAAGATTTGTAGCATTTTGCAACTATTACAGGAAATTTATAAAAGACTTTGCCAACATAGCACAACCACTAAACGATCTCCTGAAAAAAGGAAAAGAATTCGACTGGACAAACCAATGTAATCAGGCATTCCTAGAACTCAAAAACAAACTAATATCCCAACCCATATTACAATATCCAAATTTCGATAACCCCTTCATTTTAACAACTGATGCATCAAACTACACCTTACGAGCAGTACTATCACAAGGAGAAATAGGTCGAGACTTACCCATCGCATACACAAGCAAATATCTAAACAAACACGAAAAAAACAAACCCATCATAGAAAAAGAACTACTCGCAATCCACTTTGGAATAACACATTTCAGACCCTACTTATTCGGCAAAAAATTCACAGTGATAACTGATCACAGACCATTAGTAGCACTATTCTCCCACAAAAACCCTACCTCAAAATTAACCAGAATAAGAATAGAATTATCGGACTACGATTTCACCATAATTTATAAAAAAGGTTCAAGCAACACTAACGCTGACGCCTTATCAAGGATAAATATAAATTCTGATATATTAAAAGAGATGATTCCAATATCCAGAGAAGAGGACCAAGAACGGATAAAAAAGACACTGGTAATAACCAGAAGCAAATCGGCAAAAGAAAACACACACACAATGAACAACAAAATATGTGGGAATGCACATCAATAAATGATATTAAGAACACAAGAAAATTAGAATTCAAATTCGAAAGCGGTATAAAAGATATGATAATTGAAAATGTTAACGAATTAAATTACACACGTATGAGATGCAATGAATATCCAGACCATTTCGATGCGCTCTTGGAAAAATTGACATCAAAACTAAACAAGTTAAATTTCTTAGACTATGCATTAAGTCTACATGGTGATATATTGAAATACATATCCAAAGAGATATTAAAAGAAAAATTCAACAATATTAAAAGAAACCGCATAAATATATTATAATACAAAGAAAGAGAAAGAATATATGATGATGAAGAAAAGTGCAAATTAATAGTAGAATACCACACTTGCCCATACTCAGGACATTTCGAAGTAAGAAAAACATTCCAAAAATTAAGCCAAAAATACATCTGGCGCAATATGTTCAAGATGATAAAAAATTATATAAAACAATGCCACATTTGCCAAACAAGCAAACAAACAAAACATACAAAAGAACCTCTCACAATAACAGGTACACCGTCCACATCTTTTGAAACACTAAGTATAGATACAGTAGGACCAATAAAACCTTCCAATAATTTCCGATGCATATTAACAATACAATGCGAACTAACAAAATATATAATCGCACATCCTATTGTAGATAAAAGCGCAAAATCAATTGCCAAAATTTTAACAGAAGAGATAATACTCAAATATGGCCAATTTAAAACATTAAAATCTGACAGAGGAACAGAATTCAACAATGAACTAATAAAAGAAATTTGTCTATTACTAGATATCGAGCAAAAGTTCTCAACCCCCTACCACCACGAAACCTTAGGTACAATTGAAAGAAATCACAGAGTTCTTAACGAATACCTTTTAAGCTTTGCAACAAACAATGATTGGGATATATTGATACCATACTACACTTTCGCATATAACACTACCCCTCACGTAGAAACACAATATACACCTTTTGAATTGATATACGGAAAAATGCCATACATGCCCAACGAAACAATATTAAATTCAAATCCTACATACAACCCAGAAAACTACATAAATGAGCTAACAACAAAATTAAAATATTCTTTAGAAAAGGCTAAAAGATTTTTAGAAAAAGCAAAAGCAGCAAGAACACAACTATCAAAAGAAAATTACACTAATCCAATCGATATAAACATAGGAGATCAAATCCTATTAAAGAAACACAACAGGAAAAGATTAGATAAACCCTATAAAGGACCATACGAAGTAATAGATATAGAAGAACCCAATGTCACAATACAAATTAAAGATAAACCAAAAACTGTACATAAAAATTTAATTAAGAGATACAATACAATAAATGTAAACTAAATTTAAGAAATAAACAATTATAAACCAAACCTAGTTAAGCCTAAAAATACAAAATTATAAAAATTTAGAACTACAAACCAAATACAATTAAAAACTAGGCATACAAAACAATGAATCAAAAAAAAAAAAAAATATTACCGTCTAAAATCCTCTTTCATAACAGAAAATTGTTAACGTCTATCAACACATTAACAATTTTCTCTCTAAAACGGTAAGGGTGTAGTGTGATCGCATACTATCGTATGCATCCACTTGAAGTGTGACAAAATTATGCCACTTCAGCATAACCCTTTTGATAAAATAAAATGTCACACTTCACTTCGCATGTAAACAGTGATAATTCTGTTTATATAAGAATAATCTAGTGTGTGATAAGGATAATTTAGTAAGCAATTACAATCCTATTTAGAATAAGATAAGAATAATTTAGTGTAAAAATTTAGTATAAATAGTGCCTAAGAAAATAAAGCAAAGCAGTTCTCATAAAGCAACTCAACCAAGCGTTTTGCTCACTAAGAACACAAAGCGTTCAATCCGCCTGAACCATTAAGATTAGTGACCGTCTTATGGCGACACACTTTGGCATTATAAAAGACGGATAGACTTGGCGTACTGCAGCCGAGCAGCATAGGGCTAAACTGTTAAACCACATTCATTAACACTTTGAGAAGGAGTCATAGAGAATCTTCCCGTAAACAAATATTAAACATAAATATTTGAACGCTTCATCATTAAACAGCCTTAAACTTTATTACAACTTGTTATGTATGACATGTTCTCTTTCTTATTGAAATAGAACAAGAATAGGTTTAAAAGAACATGTTAAATAAATGAAATGTGTGGAATATCATACATTATCTTCTACATCCTTCCCCCACGGTGCTAACACCCCTAAGGGATACAAAAGTTGTACATATATTAGTTTGGGGAAAAAGAAATCCATTATTTTTATGAACTTCAGGACTTTATTTAACATGCTTCGGATTGTCCGATTTGGGTCAAATATGCACCGTTTTGTTGTATGATTTGTTGCCATTTTAAAGGTAACTTCAAAATGCCTTTCTCATATAAGTCCTGGTGTCTATTTGCAAAAAACTCTAGTAGTCGATTTTGACAATCCTCCCTAGATTCCAATTTTTTATCATTAAAGAAATTTTGCAATGCAAGAAAAAGATGATAATCGCTTGGTACCAAGTCCGGACTGTATGGCGGATGCATTAAAACTTCCCAACCAAGCTCCCGAAGTTTCTGGCGAGTCACTGTAGATGTGTGTGGCCTAGCGTTGTCCTGGTGGAACACGACACCTCTCCTGTTGGCCAATTCTGGCCGTTTCTGGTCAATCGCTATCTTCAAACGATCCAGTTGTTGACAGTAGAGATCAGAATTTAGCGTTTGGCCATATGGAAGCAACTCATAATAAACAATCCCCTTCCAGTCCCACCAAATGCATAGCAAAACCTTCCTGGCTGTTTGAGGTTCCTCACCGCTCTTTGACCACGATCGTTTTCTCACAGGGTTATCGTATGTGATCCATTACCATGTCCAGTCACCATCCGTTTAAGAAAGGGGTCTATGTCATTCCGTTTGGCCAAGGCTTCGCAGATGGAAATTCGATCAATCATGTTTTTTTCTGTTAATTGGTGTGGCACCCATACATCGAGCTTCTTTTTTAATCCAGCTTTGTGTAAATGGTTTAAAACTGTTTTGTGGTCGATTTTTAGCTCCTGGGCGATGTTACGACTGCTAACATGCCGGTCAACTTCGATCATTTCTCCGATTTTATCGACATTTTCGACGACCGGCCTACCTGTGCGAGTTGCATCTTTAACATCAAAAATTCCTGAACGGAATCTACGAAACCAAAATCGCACATAATTGGCTGTTACAGTATCGGAACCATAAACACCATTCACAATTTTAGCCGCCTGGCTTGCATTTTCGCCTTTGTCAAAGAAAAACTGTAAAATGTACCGAATTTTCTCTTTGTTCACTTCCATTTTTAACACGCTGTAACTCACAACTGAATGCACCAAACAAAAAACAGCAAAAGAATTTTTTTTACTGCGAAATGTCACCTTTCCAACGAGCATAAATATGAAATTGTTTGATCGATACTTTGCGAGAAATCTATCAGTGCAGCCATCTACCGAAAAAATAATGGATTTCTTTTTCTCCAAACTAATATCTTTAAGACTTGTTGATTTTGTTGTCGGACATCACAGGCTCTTATCCGGCCATCTCGGCCTTGGCACGTTTGTTTGACGACTCCTAAACCGTCACAATAGCTTTGGCTTGTTGCCTTCATAAAGTAGAAAGAAGCTCAAACCTTCACGTTCTTAGACGAACCGTTTCTGTTATGATGTATGGATATTAGGAAACATAAATGTTTGTAACGCGAACGCTTCAAGCAACTTTTAATGAAGGATTGTCGTACACACCACGATTGCATTATTTCTAATCCATCGATTTTCATCTCTATAAAGAATAAGATACATTTACAATTAGTTAAAAGATGAGGTGGGTTAATACTTCCAAATCGTTGAGATAGCTAGTAACATATGTTATTGGTCGGGTATTCGCAATACTTTCGACTTTCGCTAAAAGTGTTATTGGGCCATCTAAAAGCAACTTTAATTTTCCAATAACCGCTTTTAAACAATTTCTTACGCTTCTCACAAGACGCTCCCAAAATTCATTCCACCGTTCTGCTCGTTCTGGAATAAATTTCCTTATAATATTTTGGCTAGTCGTCATTATTTATACTGCACTGCATTTTAAAAACTGTTCAAGTTTTCTAAGTTCTAAGTTTACTCTTTTAGAAGTTTTTGCGTTATCCGAAATACATTCGACTTTTCATACTCATATCCTCAACCAATTCTAAATGAACGGTTTATATAACTGCACAAGTAAAAAGTATAATGTGCACATTTTTTTATTTTTAATATCTTGAAGTGCTACATAGAGGACCAGCAAAATCAACGCCTGCAGTTTCTAAAAGTATGCTAGTAGCTAAGCGTTCGCCAGGTAATACCGTCCACGGTTCGATTGCATTCTTTTCATGAAACCGTAAGCACGCCATGCAACGCTGCAGAATTGGCTTTATCAATTGTCGCGCCTGTACAATCCAATATTTAGCCCTAATGAATGCTAATATTGGTAAAGTACCGCTGTGATATGGTTTACTATGAGCATCGAGCTAACCCAAGTACGATTTTTTCGGTAAAATAATTGCATTTCTTATGACGTTGCAAAATTCGCCTTCAGGTAGCCTACAATTAGCTTTTAATGATAAGAATTTTAAATCACTTGGCCAGTTTTTATTTTTCTTCTTCCTTTGTTCACATTTAATTATGTACATTTCTGGTTTTTGTAATTCACTAGCTGTAAGATTTTCAAGTTATTTATTTGTTTTCTCGTTTATATTCGCTCTTAATGAGACACTTTGTAAAGCGGAATACGTAAGATTTATTTCTCAGAAGTTGTGTTGGCTTACTAAACCTCTCAGTGTCAATAAGAGAAGTGAATCTTCCAACATCAACTTCTGGGATCCTGACGTTTAAATTTAATGGTCTTTCAATAAATTTTCGTTCTGGCCAATTAGATTCACTTTTGCCCAACCACAAGGGCTTTTATTTTCATATTTGGGAGTTAACCAATTCGTTTGCGCTGATTTCTCTTGTCAGTCAACCTGCTGTTGTTCCATCGCGGTGTCTGCACTCGTAGATATTGATTAAGTTATTTCGCTTACAGTTGCCCTGATGTATGGTTTACACTGCTTACTTTGTCCATTTATCCAGCTTAACGTTATTAACAAATCTGTTCACAGAATATTAGAGTTTACTTTGAAATCTAATGAATTTAATAGAAATTTATTGAGTCTTGCCGTTAATTCCAATTTTGGAAGGGTGACTTCCTTACACTTTTGTTTCAGTGTACTTACTCTATTTTTGGAATATATAAAATTTGTTGTTATCTCACCATCCTTTGTTATACGTCGAGCGTAAGCCATCTATCTAAAAAGTTTTTGGCTAACATCTGCAAAAATGAGAACGTGTTTTATTGATTCGCTGGAATGTGACAGGTATCTTCTACAACTAAGATTGAAAACTGTGCAAAATTTCGCCGCTTAACAATTGGACTCATTCCGTTTTCTCCTTTTCTATAGTTTTTAATTTCTATAGTAATTAATTTTACTCTTACAGCAAAAGGGGCTAAAACCCCCACCAGATCGTAGAATTTTCCGATTCCTTTCATTAAACATGGCTTTGTAGTCTCAAATTTTGTCAATAATATAAACTGTTCATAACCCCTAAAACCTTCTACTCTATTTCTCATTGTTTATTACCGAATATAGTAAAGTTAAAATTGGCACCTTTCATTATCTCAGTTGCAACTTCAAAAATACATTTAGATACTTCTTGACTGCTAACACTCATAATTATATAATCGAGGTATGCCGATTGTCGTAATTTACTGCAGATCGTACCATGAGTGTGATCATATTTTCCGAGACGATGTTGATTGCCGACAATAAAAATGGACTAGACGTTGCACGATATGTTATTCTCGTCATACGGAATCCGCTATTTCAGGAAGCTTCTGTTTAAATATTGGAGTTGATTTGTACCACACAAGCTGCGAGTCGTGATGTTCTTTCGCTATTGCAAATTGCAAAAAAGCCTTTTCGATGATGCTATTATCGCTATTTTATTTATTATATTCGATCGAAATCTTAAAATTGTTCACCAAAGTGTTGAACTTAAACGGTCATTTAGAAAAATAAACCCTGCTTCGCTTGAAGAGGCATCGAAGACCATGCACATTTTAGTAGTTGTTTTATCGTCTCTATAAACTGTGCTGCGCATAGTAAACCAATTGCTTACTTTTGTTAATTTTTGCTCGCTTTGTTATACCTTGTTAGAGTACAGTCATTCGATACATAAAACTGCGTTGTAAAGCGTGCCATTTCATTCTTTTGAATTTTTGCAGATTTTGTCATTTCGCTCTTGTTTTAACGGATGGCCTGAACTAAAGAAATTTTTTTTCCAAAATCTTTCGCAAGCGATAAGAATTAGATATAGTTACCAGTATTACAAACACTTTTACTGCTTACTTACCTACAATGCTAACTTCAACAATGTGTTTTTCAAATTTGTCCCGAAAGGAAACAAAATTCACATGTACTAAAGTCAATACCAGGATTTGCAAATAAAACACGTTATTCACTTTTTTTAGAATAAGTCAACGCAATGATCTACAGTAAACAGCAACACGTCGAAAAACAAGCAAATATCACAGTGTCTTCCTTAACAATTGAAATCGGAATTCCCTAATCAGCTTGCAATTGATATAATGCCGCAAAATGGTATTGACATTTTTTACATTACGTTAATAGAATTTATTTAATTAGTATGTAGTACTGAGAAGAGGTATGGTTTAACGTTTACTCCGCTACAATTTTTTTTTTTTGTATATTGTGGTTACAATGGACTCTCCATCCTCGGTAGTTGTAGTTGTTGTTGTTTCGTTGGCTTATTTAAAATGTATGCGCAAAATATTTTCTAGCTGCGGTATAATAGTGATGGTTTTACCATCCTATTCAATGACTGCCTCACATTTCTTTGCTAAATTTTCAGATTCACCGAAGTTTCATAGCTTCGTCAGCTTTCCTTAGATTAGAATACGCATTGCATAACCTTTGAAAGTACGTACAAATTTCTGATTCCACCTCCAGTGGATCATATCCCAAAAATTGTAGTTTGTACTGTAACAAAAAATAAATAACCTTGTTATCTGTGGAAAGTTTAGGACAACTTTGCGCTGCTACTTGAAGAAGGATGGGCGCCTGTGAAGTAAGCGCATGTGCCATAGTTGATCTAGCTAGTTCTGGAGATGTGGGAAGTGTTCTATATATTGCTCACAGATACTTCTAGGACTGTTACATCAAATAATTTGCACGCACTTACTCCTTAACGAACCACGGTGGGACGAAATTTTAATTAACTGATCGGGGATTTGTCCCTAGGCCTATTCTTCACCCAATCTTAGTATAGGTACAATAAAACAAATAAGAAGGAGAAAAAAGAAAAAAAGCATGTACACAACCAGCATACAGCCACACTTACAACCGGTGCAGGACTAAATTGCAAATGAACCCCTATGCCATCGCAAACATGCGTAAGCTTGGCAACCGATAATATTTAACAACAATTCATTTTCGAATTGTAACGACTTCTAAGAATAAAAGCTAGTTTAAGTACGACATAGGTAAATCACGCGTATTAAGCAATGTTGCTTTAATGGACTTTAAGGAGTCCGATAATGAGAATAAGTGATAGACGTCATTTAGATTCTTGCAAACGACTCTGAGCGGATTGAACAGCTCATAATTAAATTTACATTGACTAACCTTAACCCAGATAAAGTGCCTAGAGAAGCAGTTAGGGACATTAAAGCTTATTTCACCAAGTAATGCAGGCGAGTTAATAGCACCATTTATTACTTTGATTACAAAGGAAACACTAAGAACAAATCTACGTTTCTCAAGAGACGGTGAGGACAGCAGAAGCAACCTATTTTCATAGGGAGGAAGAAAGGCAATCGGATCCCAACCCAAATTTCTAAGGGCAAACAGCAAGAATAGCTTTTGAGCACATTCAATTGATTCTACATAGCACCTATATGAAGGAGACCACACAACAGAGGCGTACTCGAGTATGGGTCTAACCAAACACACGTACAGCCTTTTCGTAATGTAGGGATCATCAAGCTCTTTGGACCACCTTTTTATAAAACCAAGCGCGGATCTAGCTTTGCTTATCGAGAGCTCAATATGCAAGTTGAAACGTAACCTATGGTCAAATAGAACGCCTAAATCTGAGATCGAATCGACGTCCTCCAACTTATGCGAATCTATGAAATACTGAGTAATGAATGACTTTCTTCTTGAGAAAGAAAGCTTCTTACATTTACTCAGATTTAGTTTCAGAAGATTCACAGAGCACCATGCAACAAAATTATCCAAGTCTCCTTGAAGCTGATATGATTGCGATTCAACAGAGAAGGAGCAAAACAGTTTCACATCATCCGCATACATTAAGACCTGGCTGGAATTAACTACCGATGTGACCGAAGTGGCTGCCTTGAGGTACGCCAGATATACCGGGGAATTCATCCGAGGTGATAAAGTTGAACAAAACACTGAAGGATCTGTTGTGCAGATAAGAGCTTATCCATTTCACTAAATAGAAAGGGAAGCCAGAGCCTATGGTTAACCATATCAAACGCTTTGCTTAAATCAGTTTATATCAGATCTGTGCGAGAACCACTATTAGTGACTGTAGATCGCCCTTTCCGAAAGTCGTGCTGGTGCAGAGAAATATACGAATTAATGGCAAAGGCCAAATGCTGAGTCACAATTCACTCGAACAACTTGGGCAAGACGCTCAACTTGGCTATGCCTCTATAGTTCCCAACAAATTGTCTACTTCCACTCTAGTGGATAGGAATAAGGAAACTACTCTTCCAAAGCGAAAGGAAAACACCTAAATTCAAGGACAGATTAAAAATCTTTGAGATCACACCACATAACTCGACCGCGCAAGATTTAAGCACACATGATGGAATTCCATCAGGTCCTGGCGTACAACAATATTTTAGAGAACTCAACCCTTTAAAAACATCATCTTCCGAAATAACCAAGTTAGGAATTGAAACCGATTTAGTTATAGGATATGGGTAGTTTGCTGATAAATCGAAATTAGCAATCGAAAAGTTTCGTCGGAAATACTCAGCTAACAGATTTGAGATTTCAAAATCATCCGAGGAATCAGAGCCATTAAAAGAAACATGAAAGGGATATGTGGAAATTTTTCTCTTAGAGTTAACAAATTTACAAAAGTATTTAGGATTAGCAAACAGAGAGGATTTAATGAACTGAAGGTATCTGCAGTAATAATGGTGATTGAGGTGGTTAAATCTACGCCTCGCCAACAAGTAAGCGAAATAGTCGAGTGCAGAGCCACTTTTTAAATATTTTTTGAATAGCGTATTTTTTCTATTCTTTTAATATTTATTTGTCTTATTAAACCAGGGGGACACATGCTTCGAGTTTGGCGCTGCTTAATCGGAGCAGATGCAGCAATAGCTAGATTTAATGTATTGTAGAACGATGACAATAAGCTTTCAATACTTCCGGTTGAGAAACCAAGCCTCATATGTGAACAAGACAAAAAAAATAGAGGCTTAATTTTCTTACGATATTAAATACTATTTGACTAAGATGAAATTTAGATCTTCTTACGACTTAAAAAAAAAACTTTCGCATAACGCTAAAAATTAAATTTACTTATTGAAAGTCTGGTTATTCACTAAACATCTTGCTTGGTCCTCTTGGGTCGCCACCATTTAGAAAATTCCTTGAATATGAACCTCAGCATTAGCGTCAATAATAATAAGCTTAGGCATTGTCAATTAATAGTGATAAAGAATGCCGAAATCTGAGACATTCCAACAATTAAATTGGTTTCTCGTTTTTAGGTACGTTAAGCTATGTGCACAAATACTTTTATGCATACATAAGAATGACTATCTTTCTTTTAGCTTTTTCTGTTTTTGTAATCAAAAGTTAGCCGTACTAGCCTCCTTTTTCATTTGGCTACGTTTTTCCTTTGCTTAAACTTATTGAGATACAGGCAAACCTGTTTTTGTGCGATTGATAGGGACCGCAGAAAAAAAACCGCACAAAAAAAATATTCAAAAACTTCATAAATAGCTATAAGAAATAATTTTTCACAGCATATTAAAGAAATTTTTTTTATGCGGTAGAGAGGGACCGCATAAAAAAAGTCTCACTTAGAAAATATGTCAAAGCTTCACGAAATAGCAAGAAAGTGCTTTCCAAACAAAATAAATAATTAAATTACACATTAAAACATTTAAAAAAATTTTAATTTCTAATTTTAAACAAGGAGAAATTTTCAAAATGTACATAATTCAATACTACTCGTCGTAGTTCAAAACGCGCATATTTTTGCTATGAACTGGTTCGTAATCGCTTTCGTCATTTGAAGATACTGGAGTTGATTTATTTTCTGTTAAAATGTAATAGATTCCAGTTCTTCTTGTCCGTCTTCATGATCTGTTAAGTTATTGATAATGTCACTATCATTTACGGTTTCGTCCTCAATCATTTCAATAAGATCATTTTCGCTGAAAGAGTCAAAACCTTCTCCGCAGATTTGATGTGCTAGCGCAATGATATCTGATGATAAAGTGGACGTGGTGTCGGTTACATTTCTATTAATGACACATTCAGGCCAGACCGCTTTCCAGCACTAAGTATGAAAATGGCTGTTGCAAAGTGTACATACACACTGATAGCAAAAAAAGTGATGCCAACACAGTTCAGATTGACCTAACCTCTCGGCGAAATTCAATGTGTCGATATTCATATACCGCACAAAAAAAAGAATCGCACAAAAAGAATCGCACAAAAAGAATCGCACAAAAAAAAAGCGCATGAAAAAATACCGCACAAAAACAGGTTTGACTGTATTTATGACTGGACTCAACAAAAAAAAGACATTTTAAGAGACGATATTTTTTTTTCCACAATTTTTCGAAATAGCTGCAAACTTTTAGCTAAATCTTTTACAATTTTCTTTTTTTGTACTCTTTATAAAGCCTAAATCGAAATTAGCAATCGAAAATTATCTATGTTATACGCCAACCTTCAAATCCATAGACAACAAATAAATAAAAAAATATATAATGTTTTTGAGTCTTATAACATATAATATTTTTCCAATCACCACATACGAAACGCGGATTTGTAGGGTTTAGGATCACGGAAAATCGAATAAGAAAACTACACACGGAGCACCCGGATAGTAATGTGTTACATCATCGGTTGTATTGGCTGCCACTAGCTAAAGCTATTATTCTTTTGGTACAAGCAAGTAATCTTTTGTTTTTGCCGCTGTTGTATTGATATTCAAAGAATAGGTGTTCTAGTAATGTATAAGAGTATCCAATTACTAGAATGAACTTTTTTAAAAAGCTCTGAGTCTTACCCAGTTTAAGATATGCGTTACAAATTTGAGACCATATTATCAACTGAATTAAAGAAAACATTTGCATCAAGAATGTATATATTTTATGGAGTTCTTTTTGCGTATTTTTGCGAAGTATCTCCATGGGCGTTCATATGTGTTGCCACTTACACGTTCGAAAAATTAAAAGTAATAAAATTGTGATAAATCGGAAAACACGCATGTTAATGTGACACAAGAAAAAAATGGAATATCACAACGCCAAGCTTACTGCCGATTCCAAAATGGTCCCAATGAACATTTATACCAAGTCTCAATCCAATATCAATAGAAGACCATGTAATCAAGAAACATTGATTTAAAGTTGATTTTAAAGAAGGCTTTAGGATTTTGTTAAAAACATTTTACTGGGCTGCTTTTCAAATTCAATGAATAATTTCTACTGAAGTGCTTTTTTCTCATAAAATTAGTTCAAGAACTGGAAAATGTATTTGGAAGAGGTCTTGATTACGATACTGTTACTTTCAGTTCTAACAAATCTAAAATTTGAGATCTTTAATTCACAGATTTTAATCGATTATTTATTAACGCAACACCCTTTTTTAAGTGCGCGCAATAACTTACGCTTGCAATCTTCATTACTGATGTACATCTGCGATATTAAGGTTGAATTGATCGCCAATTGGAGCAATTATTCTACTCTCCTGAAGGTGAACAAATGAAAACCCAAGTCCCTTCAAAAAATGTTGTCACAACTACCATCTCTATATATTTATATGCCTGGCACGAAGAGACATTATGTTCGCGGCTAACTGTGTCCAAACCCGAGTACTCTTGCAAATAATGTCTAAAAATTAAACAGTCATTAAAATAATAGAAAGATGTTTTGAAAGCAAGTACCAAATAAGACAAAGGCTTTCCGAATTTTCTTGCCACTACAAAGAAGTAATTAGAAATGATTCTATCTTTACAAAAATAAGGATTGAATTTTAAAAGACACCATTAGATCTTCAAAACCCTCCAAAAATTTCGGAGAGGTTTGCGAACGAAATTTTTAATAGAGCATTTTTTTCACATAACGGAGCCGAACTTCTCAAATATTTGAGAATTTTATTTAATCATTTAGGCGCATATGGTAATAATACTACAATAAATAAACGCAGTCCAGAAAACATGAAATAAGTCATTTGGCCTTCTAAGTATAAGGGATCTGGGAAAGTATAAACATCGAACCTCCGAAGTCCGTACAGCAGACACGGATACTCGTTTAATTTACTATAATTGCAATACTACTCTTCACTTTAGTAACGTAATGAAGAGAAATACAATCTTGTTAGTGACGTGCATTGCAAGAGATTTTGATCTAATGTTATGTTAACCAAATTATCCGTTTCAGAACTAAATATAATAAAAAGGATAGTACAAACCTGTTTCTCCTTTAATAGTCGCAATCTTTGCAATAGAGGTAAACCTGCCCCAATTGGACTAGAAGTATAATTAGATTTCTCGATTTTCTCTTCCAATTTCTCGTCTGTTTCTTCCGAAAACGCACATGGCATCTGACTTATTTCGGACCTGCAATTCTTTGGAGATAAGTTTCGAATATGTTGCATTTCTATCGCTTCATTACGTAAACGAGAATTCCTAATTTTGAAATTCATATTTTATAGAGATACATAAAAACAAACATAACATATTTAAATGGGCTCACCGCGATTTTTTAAGCACGTTAATTAACTCTTTTACATCATTCTTCAGTTTATCATCCACCTTCTTTGAAGCTGCGTTTTCACCGGAATTATCATTTTGAATGGTAACATAACTCAATTGTTTTTGACGGTTCCGTGGACCAACTCCTCCTTGCTTGTCTGTTTGCGACTTTGCGTACTTTTTATTCACGCATCTCACTTCCATTAATCGTTTACGACCCAAAGTTTGTAAAATTTCCTGAGCGTCTGGATAATCTTTCATTGCAGTCAGTACATCTTCCCTTGATAGTGAGAAAAGTTCGGAGTAACCCACTGAACGTACGTCAGCTGTACGTCTTCAAAATATAATACGAAAACTTTTAAAGTAAGACAGTAGGAGAGTGGCTACATTCGGCTGAGCCGAATCACTAATGCCCACAACTAGGTATTAGTAAAAATTAGGTTCATATTCATGTTATTTTGCCTCGAAGAGAAAAAATCTTTTCTCTATCCATAAACAACAGCCCAAGATTTCTGCAGTCGTTATTTAAATAACAGTCTACTTTGGATTGTACTAACCCCACAGCTCATTCTGCACATTATTTGCTGAACTGGCTTTTCGTCAGTTCTCGTAAATTACATTATATTTAACTTGAATTATTCGTCTTTATCATTTTGGATAGAGTTTTTTTTAAGTTTGACATACGTTGAGTGTTCCCTTCCCTTATATATTTTATATATTACATATGATGCTGAATATCGTTTGTTTTCATACAATGCACGTAGCGCTGTTCATTTATTGCCTTTAAAAGAAGAAGCATTTGTAACCAGCCCTGATACAACTAATCTATGACACTAATACAAATGCCAAGGTAAAAACCTCTTCTGCTTAAACTAAATTAAAAATTGGCCAAGAGGACTACAATCAGGGCGGTGATTCTAGACCACTTCGCATAATATCATCATTCATTCATTTTCGTGGTAATAAACCAAAAATTATACACTATTTTTATTTAAAAGAATACTTTTCACATTATGGAATGGTCAACACAGCAACTATCGTGGTAAACTTAATTTAATTTTCAAAATTTTTATTATTTTTCAGTTGCTTTCGTCATAAAATGCTAAAAATTAGACTTTGTCATCATAGAAGGACCTGTTATTTAGGAGAGCCCCTGTATATGATGGGTTAAAAAAAATAGGCCTAAGTGATACAACCACCCTGCGCCTAATTTTTGTGCTACATTGTTACTATAGCCTCATTTTCATCATAAAATATTAAAAAATATACCTTTTTTCCAAAACAATTCGTCCTTAGGTACTAAATTCGATTTAAATAACTCGAAAGCTGCCACATATGGTTTGAACACAAAAATGTGTGGGCAGACATCAGACAGACAGACGGAATATATCCTGTACTACCAGTGGTTTAGGATATAAAAAATTTCAAATTAAGCAGAAATCAATTAACAAACGGGAATGAAAAACACCAGTGCCTACTGCCAATAAACACAAAACTGTATCTGTTTCGACGTAAGCAAGCAAAGTTTGGCAACCGATTATTGGGAAAAATTGAAGTGTTCGCAATAGGTGCTCCTTAGTGCTATTATATAATTTCGATATTGAAATTAAATTGCAAATGTAATAGTGATTACTTTTTTATGTAGAATTCACAATACAAATGAAATTCTGTATAACCTATGCAGAATTTGTAAATCATACCAAGTTTTTTCTTTTTCTGGGGATATAAATAATCATCATATACTACTGCAAAAGGAACAAAAAAAAAAAAGATAAATTTAGGGGGGATATATAAAAAAACTGTTAAAAAAGAAGAGCAGAAAAACAAAGAAAAAACTCACCTAGTTATGAAAATGTTCAGACGGAAAAAAACAATGATATATATATATATATGTATATATTGCTGCAGACAACATGAACCAATAATAAAGCTCATAATTGAGTGCACATCGTTTCAGGTTAATTAATTGAAATGGACTAGTTACGCAAAGAATTTTTAAAATTTATTTTCTACAACGTACATTCGCTCTCTTACTGAAAACGTGGGTTTGTAAGCTAATAAACACTGCATAGGATATCGACCAAGATTATGTAAGGCAAATAGTAAGAATAATATATGGACAGATTCAAGTGAGTTACTGTGATAGCTAGGAGGCAAAGCAGCTGCAGCATGTTCGAGTAGTTCTGACCAGCCCCGTACAATAAGAAAAAGTCAATTTTTTCCATTTTTCCAAGCAGAAGAATATATTATTGTTATTATTATACCATCAGACTAATGAAGTTCTTAGACTAGAAAAAAAAGACATTGAACACTAGCAACACAGATATCGGCTCTAATTTAAATAAATGAACGTTAAATAATGAGCTTAGTAGTATTAATAAAGTAATATATTGAATTGATATTCTGTTCTGAAGCTGATTTTAGAATGTCCAAAGGGTTAGTCGTTCCAAATACAATACTTCTAGTCAAGGAAAAGTTAAGGCAATCGCAGAGAATGTGCTTTAGTGAGAGTTTATACACAACTGCAGATTGGGGAGGAAGACTTCTTCAAGATCCATTGATGAGTTGCAAGTGTATGACTAAGGCGAATTCTCGAAAATGTTTGGATCTTGGTTTTCTCAACATGTGTTGGATATAATGGTGGAGTTAATTGAGGGTTAACGGAAGCCGATATGACTGGGTACCTATAACAATTCAATTTTTTCGTCGGATGTTGTAATAATATTCCTTAATTTGTCGATGGTGCTCCATCTTGAAGTCGAAGGATTCCGTATAGCTTTTAATACAGACAAACTGTCAGTAACGATGACAGTTTTGAGTTTGTTTTTATGGGAAAGGTTCGCAGCGTGAAGGATAACTCTGGCTTCGGTTGTGAAAGTTGAAGTACTTTCGTGAAATATGTGGTTGAGAAGAACCTGTCCTATAGCATCAACCACGGCACAAGCAGGAGGCAGACCAGAAGATTTTGAGCCGTCTGTGTATAAAAGATTCCAACCAGTGCTTTCCAATATTTGAGTTTTTTCAGCTATCAGATTCCTGAAGACGTAATTTAGTGTATTTTCTTTCTTGTGCATAGACAGCGAAATGTCAAAAGAGCAGTCTTTCAAAATCCATTGAGGTTCAACACCAAAAGAGCGGAAAATTTTTAAGAGAATGTTCAACTCCTTTGCGACGTACAAACAATAGTCAATTGCAGATGGTGACTTTGGAATTTTCTTCGCAATAATAATCTTTCTCACGTTATCACCGAGAATAGATTTGTTTGAATTAAAAAGCTTGGGGACTCATAAAGTCTATTTTCTAAAGTTGGGAGACCAGTTTAAATTACAATATTATTTATGGGCATCGCCCGAAAAGCATAACAACTTGCTCTCACGGCTTGGTGATAGACCGGTTTAGGGATGTTGATATTAGATTTGCAGCTATTGCCGTAAATTATCAAAGCGTAGTCAATCTTGCTTAACACAAGCATTTTAGTAAGATAAGCAATAGTGTTAATATGCGAATGGCTTGTCCAAGCAACGTATTATATGAAATTCACTCTTGTTAAAATAGAATTTTTTAACCGAAGACAGTGTGTTTTCCAACGATATTTGTTCGAAAAAGTGAGCCCGAGAATATGCATCGTCTTCACGTTTAGTATTGGTAAGTCATTAATATGCATCAGTAGATTTCCTGCATCGCATATCTGCTTTCGACAAAAGTGCACTTTTTTAGATTTTTGTATGGAAATTTTAGCCCCCGACGAGTTTGCCCATACGGAGATCTCTCGTCCAATAGATTCGAGGATTTTGATTGCCTTGGTGCTATCTTTTTCTTTTGTAAAAATGTACACATCGTCTGCGTAGAGACAATGTTCCACTCTTGGTACACGACAAAGAATTTTACTAATTTCGTTGAAGGCGATTTGAAAAAGCGTGACAGAAAGAGGAGATCCTTGCGGAATGCCATCCATTAGCGGAAAGGAATCAGAGATATGATTGTTGATTCTAACTTTGAACCGCCGATGTGACATAAATGATTTGATGTAGTTGAAGAATTTCGGTCCAACATTCCATGATTTCAAGAGTCTTAAAATAACATGAAGACCAACTCTGTCAAATGCCTTTTCGAAATCAATTGAAAAAATTGTTACATGGTTTCGTTCGGAAATTGCTTTGCTTGTAAAATAATCAATATGTAACAGAGCGTCGATGCACCCACTACCCCGCTTGAAACCAACTTGTTGCTTTGTTATCAGTATCTTGGACTCAAGAAACTAAGATAATCTAGATGCCATAATCTTTTCCAACACCTTTGAGAGGCAAGATAAAAGAGAGATAGTCCGATGCGATGGAAATATTTTTTGACTTTGGAATTGGAACAACTGTTGCCAGTTTCCACATGTAGGGTATATACCCTATGGCCAGTCATAAATACCGTATTATATAGGTCCAGTAATTTCTTTTTACTACACTTAGACATAGCACTGATCATTTGGTATGAAATGCGGTGTAGACTAGGTGTCTTCCCCTTCAAATTGGAGAGACAACTTCCAAGTTCTGAGGTAGATACGCAATTTTCCAGGAATATGGCACATCTATCGATATTATTTGAAAGAGATATTGGAGTCTTTTTATTTTCGATGAAAGCACTGGAGAAGTTGTTGTCAGAGAAGTATTCGCACCACACTTTTCCAAAGTAATTAGAAATCTCATCTGCGTCAGTTAAAGTTCCATAGGGATTGCAGATGGCAGAGATTTCGTTCAGATTTGAAGTCCCATTAAGTCTGTTGATTTTGTTCTAGACAACTTTCATTGATGTATTCCTGTGAATTCCTCTCGAAAAAAGTTCGAAACTAAGTGCCTTTGATTTTCGTAGTTCCTTCCTGAATAGAGCATTGGCCTTTTTGTATAATAACAAATGATCCTGATCAGGGTATCTCTTAAAGCGGTGCCATAGATTCATTTTATTTTTCCTCAAAAACGAAAGCGTGTTGTTCTACCAAGGAACCCTAGCTCCTTTAAAAGAGGTGTTGGATTGAGGAATAGAAAGATGAGCAGCCGTGCGAATCGCTTTAGACATAATAGCAGCATCATGGTTGCAGTTCCCGTTAAATGGCTTTGAATTCAAGAATGACTCCACCTGTTTGGAGTAGTTGATCCAATCCGCTTTATCTAGGAGGAATTTGGCCTGTTTTGCTGGAGTAACAGAGGACGATGAAAGTTTAAGATCGATTATGATTGGAAAGTGATCGCTATTATGCAGATCATCAGAAATAGACCAGGAAACCAAAGGAAGAAGTGAGGGAGAGCAACAAGCTAAATCAATATGTGAGAATGTGGAAATACGGAGAATAAATTGTAGAGTTCTTGCTGAGAAAACGATTGCGAAGGTGGGATATAGAGCGAAAGCACTGTAAATTTTATGTTTAATATTATTTGTATCGCTACGGCTTGTACGTTTGAGCTAAAATTTATGCGTTTGTGAGGTATATTTGATTTTATAAAAACACCAACTCCTTGTTTGAAATATGAATTTTGATCAGCCTTCGTGAAGTATCCAGTATATGATTTGGGTGGAATAGGATTAAAAGAGCTTCTACAATGGGTTTCTTGAAGCGATAAAAAGGTTGGATTAAAATCACTTGAGAGTGTACGGAGTTCATCAAAATTATTAATAAGTCCCTTAATGTTCCATTGTAGAATTTTAAAAGGTTTATTTAATTGTAATGACATGGAAGCAGAGTGGAATTAAGGTTAAGTTGACATGTCAACGTCTCCGCCGAGAAGGTCACTATAGGAATTTTTCGTGAATGATTTATTCTTACCAGCTGAATAATCTGTACTTAGGTGGTTTGGTACATTTGAAGCGCAACGAGTGGGCGCACGTGAATAATTTGAAATTGAAGGTTGATTGAGAGATGAAAGATTGGATTCATTACAGCTTGTAATTTGTTGAGTAGAGTTGAGAACTGGTGATTCTGGGGTATTTAATTTATTAGATTTTGGCGTATGAGTTGTTGTTTAAATTTTTTCAATATTTGGTGTTGTTTTGATTTTTTCATTATTATCTTTGGCGGGCAATGGAACTGGTTTGGCAATGTAATTTTTGGTTGATGATTGAACAGGTTTTTCATAGGAAGGAGTTGGAGTTAAAGGCTTATTATTCTGTTTTAATTTTTAGAATTTCACGCATTTGTATAAAACGTGGGCATTGTTTGTCTAACTTCGAGTGTTGATCGTTGCAGCTTTCAGCATGTGGAGGGAGATCACAGTTAGCACAAGATGGAGCACTAGTGCATCTTTTTGCCGTATAACCCAAGCATTGGCAGTTTTTACATCTATTAGGATTTGGAATGTAGAGTTCTACTTTACATATGCACCAAGCTACATAATTCTTCCTATAGAGGAGCGGGTTTATCCATCGTCATTTAATTTGGTGAATTCAGACTTCAGTCACTCCTCATCTGCTTTAAGCATGGGGCATAACCTATGCCTTTAACCGAGTTCAATTTATCAGTGTAGCGGATGTAGCACATAAATTAGCTAATGATTTCGATTTTATGTGCTTTTAGGTTGCGCGCGAGTTCCCAGCGAGGACAAGTAAATTCCCATCGCGTAGAATTCATATAGAGTCTGTATAAGTTGTAATGCTATTTATTGCTTTTTTAATAGCAAAAGGGCTGATTTGCGAAATTGTTATGGAAGGATTAGTTGGAGAAATCACAACATAGTTTTTGTCAATAGGAACGATGCTACTGATTGGCAACACCTGAAAGTCGGAATTTTTAATTTTTTTTTCTTTGAGGGGATACGTCCGCTAATAGATGAAATTATTTGAGTTTTTATCTGGCGGCCCCGAGATCATTATGCCTTATGGTTTTCTATTATTTATTAATTGTGAAATAACAACTCACTTGAGAAGGTTTGGGAACCGCTGAGGATAACGGCAATGATTTTCAATATTTTATTTTTATTTTTCTTTTATGTTTTTTTTTTGGAATTTTTTTATTATATTTACAGAAAACAAAAGCAAATATGGTATCTGCGATAATGAGTTTTTGCAAAAACACAGAAAACACACGAGTAAAACACAAAAAAACACCGAAGACAATTAAAAAATCGCAGACGAAAAACAAAACACGCACTACTCAGAACACAAGCCGATGCCTACTGACAAGAATATAATGTTCGTGCTTTGTTCTATTAAACGTTCTATGTCAATTTTGGGAGAAAGCGCTATGAAAAGTACAAAATGACGCAAGGAGATTTTTTGAAGTTTATCGGCCTTTGATGAAACTGTGTTCGGGAGAGAAAATTATCTCTTTATAAGTACGTATATATTTGAATAACGTAGAAATTGCGGTGAGATTAATGATGCCTTTACAGCCGTGAATTAAATGCTCATTTTCAGTTTTAAGACGAAAACAACTAAAACTAATTTAGATATTTGGATAGCTGATAAAACTTTCCAGCACAAACTTCAAAAATAGAGACGGTAATGCCACCGGAGAATTTTAAAGTTCTTAAAGCATGTAGAACTTTATCTTACGTAAATGCAAAACGAAGAATTATATAGTAACTTTCCGTAATAAAATGGTTATTATCGTATCTGCATAATTTTATTGGAAGAAATACACTAACAACAAAGATAAGTATACGAACATTTGATACTTTCAAAACATATTCTCCTTTTGAAAATAATCAGTCATGTTTTTCGAATTGAGCCAGTTATAAGTTAGGTTTTGGTCTTTTCGTATGCTGACGTTTACTGTAGTGAAGTGCTCATGGTAACAATCTAGACTAAGATTTTAAAACATGAAGAAACAACGAGAGTATAGACCGTAGTCAAAAAATTAGCCGTTTCTTTTACCTGCACGGTTTGAACAGAGCATATGGATTGGATAAAATCAATTGAAATCTGCTGGCGAATAGACAAATGTTTGTACGCTCAAACACGAAGCATGGCATTCTGAAATTTCTTTAAGTGTACCTATTCTACGATGAGTTGGAGGCGATTGGAAATATAAGATTTGGGCTCTTTTGATAATACAAAAGAAGGCGGCCTCTCCACTGATTACGTATTGTATTGTGCCGAACATTATAAATTTAATGCACTACATAGAAAAGGCTATGATGCCCATGTCCATAAAATGAAAAATAAATGAACAGGCGACCTGAAGGAATTTCAATTCTCACAGAAATTTCCATACTTCATTTGTTATAATAATAGCGAGTTTTCTAGCTCAGCGAAGGTATGTAATTGTTTTGAAGATATTTTTGAAACTTGCCATAGTGAGAATGATGATGTGCACGGATTAAACTGGTTTGACAATTTTTCTCAAATCACTTTGTCGGAGTCAAAGGTCTTCAAGGGCTTATATTCACCGATATCACGTTTTTAACCCGGCCCTGACAGTGTACCCTCGTGTATTCTTCGTCTTTACGATGATGACGTTATTAACTATAATATTATTTTTAATAATTGGCTTAGAAAAGGTTAATTTCCGGAATTTCGGAAGCAATCTTATAATTTTACCACTTCACAAATGTGGTGTTAGGAATCTAAATTTCTTTCACAGAGGTATCATAAAGCTTAGTGTTATTCCTAAACTGTTTGACTGTTTATTGACAGATAAGCTTGACCCATTTATTCGAGTAATCATTTCGCTTTCACAACATGACTTTACTAAGAGCAAAACTATGACTAATACCTTAGCAATATATAGGCGAGGAAACAAACAAATGCAATTTACACTGATTTGCGATGGTTTATACAAAATATTGACGTTATATTACCTCAAGGTAGTCAAATTGATTTTCGGTTTTTTTTATTGTTTATTAACTTCTAGTATTAAAAATTCGAATGTTTTAAAGTTCGCCGGAAATGTCAACTTTTTTTAATCATTTAACTTAGAAAGTGATAGTATGCTACCCCAAATTGATCACATTGAATAATGTAATTGCTACAACCGTAATGCTAGGCTTTTAAATCTAAACAAGTGAACAAAATGAACACTTCCTAGGTGTATTTCGTCATCTGTTAAATGTTGTGTAAATCGTCATAGATAAGCCAATGTCCAATAATCTAGGAATTCTCATGGATGCAAAATTGAATTTCTATTTGCAGATTCTGCCTGTCATAAGTGAATCCAAATCTTTTCCCGGTTTCCTAAGTTAGTCTAAGTCGCTACGCGCATTAATAAGACTCCTTCTTGAATATGCTGTGATTGTATGGTCACCAAACTATAAGGTGTATGTCAATCTTAATGAATTTGTTCAGAAGTATTATTAAGGTACGTGAATATACGCGTAGGGCGGTTCCGTCGGTCGGCTTTGTCCCTGCTCTTCAAAAACAGTAGCCTTATTTATAATAACGGAATTTCGTCAATTAAGATATCTTTTCATATTTCTCCGCTCACTATTAGCGATATTTAGAGAAAGAATTATGAAAAGAGAACAAAGTCCCAAGTCCATCTATATACCATAACGGTTGGCAATAAAATTAGCTTCAAGAAGAGAAAGAAAAAGGAAATCAACGAGAGTAGTCAAAGGGTTGAGAATATTTAAGCGAACTTCGTCATTTTTATATTGTTTTAACTTTGATAATACAATCAATTAACGAATTGAAAATTAGTTCGAGATGTAATAGAAGACTCTAAAAATGAAATATCGAATAGTAATGAAAAAAAAAAAAAGAAATTATAATCCAGAACTCCATTAAAACCAAATACAAATCAGGAGAAACAAAATAATGGATACACGTTAAAGGAATCTTATTTATTTGCGAATATAAAAATGTAATGAGATAACTATTACTATTATTTTAAATAAGTTTCCAAAAAAAAAAACGTCAAAACTATTAAGGACAAATATAAAATAACTTTGTAAAGATAGTGTTTAAATATCTTGGTGTAAGATTCACACAAGAATAAGATCTATTAAAACTTACAACAAATAAAAAAAAAATCTATCAAGTGTTTGAACACAGCTCGAAAAAATGGATGCTGTTAGTGTCTACTTTTTATTGTCATTTTATTTTAATGAAATTTTGCTTCTGCTCATATCTTATATGTGGTTCACTAAACAGGACCAATTCTGATGGATATAAGTGATAATTGAAACACATAGAAAATTTTCTAAACAAATTTAACTGTTTTGACTAAGTTAATAGTTGAAATTACTACTTAATGCTTTAATTGTTAATTAGAATGCTTATTTATTTTATATAACATAATTTTTCCTTTTAATATTTCTTTTCTTCTTCATTTCTCCTTATTGCTACTTCAAAGACGTATTTTTATTTAATTTAAAAATTTATATTTTTTATTTATTATAAGTTTCGGATTGGTAGTGTCACAATTTGCCAGTGACTGTAAACGTGGCTGAATATAGTTCAATGAAATAAATAAATTCTTTAAATCGTTATATTTGGCTACTGAGATTAATCCCGTTCTTTTATTCTGAGCCAGTTTCTTAGTTCTTTATGAAGTGAAAATATATCAAGTGTTAAAAGTAATGTTTTCTCGTTCATTGCTGGTTTATAAAATACTTTGTTTTGGTCACTCTCTAAAAGTCCCCCATAAAATATTTTTAGAACATGTAGCCTTTTTGGTTTGACTTATTTGCTCTAGAGATCAAATCGCACCGTATATTTATTTGATGCAAAGTGAAAATAAATGCTTCCGTGCTTTCTTTTAACTGTCTTTAAACAATAATTTCAGAAACAAATAATAAATTGCACTCCTTTCAATTTATAAGGTTTTCTTCAGCTACCTTTTTAAGATCGCCTTCATATTAAACTGATAGCTTTTTCTAAAATGACATTTTCTTTATATTTTTTCATGAATTTCTACTGAGAAGCCGTATGACAGTACAGGATTTGCACTGGTATTTATTTTATTCGAATTATTACACAAATCCGGGAAGAATTACGCAAAAGAACATGTGCCAAACAAGCAAAATAGCGCTTGAATTGGAGTTTTTTTATTTGTTAACAAGTAAGTAAGAAACAAAGTTAATGTCAGTAAAATAGCGCGATGTACGCTAACGACTATCGATGTTGTTCCTAGAGCGGTTCGTTTGCAGAATCCGTAGCGTCTAGCAGATATTTGCTGTGTAGCTCTCGACCGCAAGAAATCTCTCTTATGCCACTAACTTGTGTTACACGAGGTTTTCCAGTGTAGACATTTCTCACTTTGAGCACAATTACTCTTCCGCTTATCAAATTAAACTCGATGGAAAAACATGTGCATCATCTCCTCTGCCACACCCACTTCGTCTTTGTGTTTGAAGTAGTGCATAAAGGACATAGAATAACCATGACCTCTGAGTAGCTGTGAAATTTAGAAATAAACTTCCGTTTTTTTAGTCTTCAGTTTTCGGTATTAGATGATGCGTTTGTCTTTCTTTTTATGAGTGTCCTCATATATTTTGCTATTTACCGAACATTCTATCACTGGCGTGCTCCTCCTTTGGATTCAGGTCTTTCTCATATAGCTACCCTTAACTAATGTATCGATCAGAATCATCCCAACCACAACCAGGCCGAATCCTCTGACGGTGTGAGCAAAGAGCTGCATACCCTTATCGCACATAAGTGCTACGGCGACTGGAAGCCCCCGATGTAGGATTGAACCCCCATTTCCCGGTACCAGAGAGAGCTCACATATAGCATTATTGATTTTACTACTTCATTCAGTATTCGTCTGCAGAATGCCGTCGGATCGCTTGCACTTGCCATCAGTCTTGTCGCAGCTATGTTCACTTTCACTGCTTTTGAGTTTGTAATATTCAGATGAACTTTAAATTTTTTTTATTTATCGATGACCATTAGTGTAAAATATTTAATAGCTTCCTTAATGGTACGAGATCACTGACGCTAAACGTGAGCGAATCTTTTAGATCAAGTTTTCCATTTTGCTAGTGGAATCATCTAAACGCTCTGCAACCATTACCATGGCTACATCGTCGGCAGTACCTAAAATTTTAGGCTGTTCAGGAAATTATAGGCGCAGTATACCTGCTGCAAACGCAGTTCCACAGCGCTGATCCAAAAATTGAATCTCGATGTACACCACTAACTCTATACAAATTGCCACAGTTCTCTGTCTTAAAGCACAAGATTCTATCTTTCAAATATTTCGTTATTATATTTTGGTGATAGAGGAGGATTTGTCGATAGTTTAAGGACATCAAAATCTGTCACAGGGCTTGTGAGTTCTGACGATGGTCTTAATCTGTTGCCAACCATTCGGTAGTCTAAACCCAAAAGGTTAGCTTGTATTTCATCTACCAGCTTAAAAAGCGACTACGCTTCGTTTTATTAATTACTTTTTTAAAGCATTGTCTTTTATTCTTCTGTTCTTGTTGGCAAGTCAAGCGCTCTACGATATTTTTCGATCTTTTGTAAAGCCTATGCGCTCGGTTACATGCCAATCTCAACGTAGGTATCTCTTCGTTCGCCCAATAAAAGGGTTATGAGATGGTAATTTGATCGGCTTCCTTAACATGAAAGCAACTAACGCTGCTCCAATTTTTTGGATTAAGGTCGTTTACTAATCCTATCAGACTAATATCTTCTAGCATTATTCTAAATATCTCTTCATCATGACTATTAGCTCTTCATTGTAGTCCCGTAGCGTTTACGCCATGCTGATCATAGAAACCTTTGTCTTAATGTCGCAGGTTATGGCTTTACAGTCGCTGAGGCTGTACATATCACTTCAGTGCCAGCTCAGTTTCAGGTAAGGTCAACGATGAGTCCGTAGTTAAGTTAACAAGGTCGAGGTGAGCTACGCTACATACCCATTAAAGTTTCCAGCCACTATTACTGTATTGTTTTTCTCTGATTTAGACACTTAAGCCTTGCAATAGAACTTCAAATTCATTTGGGTTTGTGCTGGCTACAATAGCCACATATATTAATACTAGTCACTTCTTCATCGATGAAGCCATTTTGCATTGAAACCACATTCATTTATTTTTTATTCGTGCTGCAGTGCGAAATAGTGGCTTCTACTTCTCATTTCGTGGTATCTTATACGGTTCATAGAAGATAGTTACTCCTCATGTTTTCTCTTTGCTGCAACTAGCTCTCCAATTTATTCTGCACACTAGGGAAAGTTCCTGCTGTTAGTGGATGCTTACATAGTTTCTGTAAGTTTTTGCAGCCCATAGCCCAGTTTGGCAACTCTGCGTCGTGTTGTGGTCGCGTTTTTATTCAGTGCAAGAAATATTTTAATTTTTTAGTGTATTTCTAGCTTTTATTTTTATTTTTTGCTTTAATCGTGTTCAATTTTATAATTTCTCTAAAAGAATAAAGTGTTACTTTAACGTATGTGAATATTATATTCATTTATGTGAAAAAATCATTTTGGTTTTGTGTAAGCAACAATTGAGCTCTTTGTAAAAAGTCTCTTTTTTTTGCCTGTTAATCTTTCGTTTACAGTTCTTTAGCTTTCGCTCTTTATTTACAGTGAGCAAGGTAGTGAGACATTTGCTTTAATTCGCTGCCAGCACGGAGTTTTCCTGTTTGGTCTTCACTGAAACTTGGTTAAAGCCGGATCTATATTCGTCGGAACTTTTCCATAATTCGCTTCAAGTTTTCAGAAACGATCGTTTGTATCGCAATGGTGGTGGTGTTTTAATTGCCATTTCTTCGGCACTCCCCACCTATTCGTTTGAATTTCCAGCTACTCCCGATGTTGAATTTATCGCCATTCGAGTGAAATTTCCTAATAAACACTTATATGTGACCTGCTCCTATATTCCCCCAAATTCGGATATTTCTGTATATAAGAAACAGGCCGCGCTCATTTGTGAAGTGGCCAAGCAATCTAAACCTACCGATATTGTCCTTGCGTTGGGTGACTTCAATTTGCCTCAAGTCAATTGGTTTTACAGTGATAGTTCTGGCTGTTTGATTCCTACCTCAACATCTGATAAAGCCGTTGTGTTCTTCAATGAATTATTTGATAATAATTTAGTTCAATACAATGGTACCCCTAATTGCAATGGTAGATTTCTTGATCTCTGCTTTGCAAATTTTCCTGAGGTTTGCGTTAATCGTTGTTTTCCGTTTAGTTTACCTGAGGATCAATATCATCCAGCATTGGGTGTTTCCTTTCATTACAAGTATGTTGGTTCGCTGAACTTCTATAACGTTCAAAATTCAAATTCTTCATATAAACATTATGATTTCCATAAAATCAATGTTTCCATACTAAAATCACATCTTTCTCATATTGTGCTCGATTTCTCAGGGGGAAGCATTGATAACTTACTGTCGTCGTTCTACAATATATTAAATCAAGCTATTTCTGCATCCGTTCCGATCAAGCAGTCTCGTCCTCGAAGCAAGGGTCCCCCGTGGTTTAATAAAACAATTAAATACTACAAGAATAGGAAAAACAAGCTTTTCAAAAAATTTTCAAAAAGTGGTTCTTCTTTCGACTATTTCGCTTACTCTGTTGCAAGGCATAAATTTAATTCCCTCAACCGCCAATACTACTGCAGATACCTTCAGTTTGTTAAAGACTCCTTGTTTGCTAACCCTAAATACTTTTTTAATTTCGTTAATTCCAAAAGAAAAATCTCCATAAATCCGTCGTTTGTGTCTTTTAATGGCTCCGAGTCCTCGGATGATTTTGAAACCTCAAATCTCTTTGCGAAATACTTCCGACAGAACTTTTCAACTGCCAATTTTGATTTATCGGTAAACTATCCATATCCGATTTCTAATTCGATTTCAATTCCTAACTTTGTTATATCTGAAAATGACGTTTTTGAAGGATTGAGCTCTCTGAAATATAATTGTTCGCCTGGACCTGATGGAATCCCCTCATGTGTACTTATATCTTGTGCTGGCGAGCTTTGTGATGTTAGCTCAAAGATTTTCAATAAATCTTTGAATTTAGGTGTTTTCCCTTTGTGTTGGAAGACTTCTTTCCTTATTCCTATTCACAAAAGTGGTAGTAGGCAACTTGTAGAGAACTACAGAGGCATTGCCAAGTTGACTGTCTTACCTAAACTGTTCGAGCGAATTGTGGCTCAGCATATAGCCTTTTCCATGAAATTGTATATTTCTCCTTTCCAGCATGGTTTTCGAAAGGGAAGATCTACGGTGACCATTCTGTTAGAGTTTACTTCTCATGTTTTCAAGGCTTTTTCTAGTGGTTCTCGCACTGCTGTCATTTACACTGACTTTAGCAAAGCGTTTGATATGGTTAATCATAGACTACTTAGATTTAAACTCCAGACCTCTGGCTTTCCTCTCTTCTTAGTGGAATGGTTAAGCTCTTATCGGCATGGTAGATCATTCAGGGTTTTGTTTAACATCATTACCTCGGATGAATTCCCCGTGACGTCTGGCGTACCTCAAGGTAGCCACTTGGGACCTATATTATTTAATTTATACATCAATGATTTGCCCTCCGTGATTAAATTCAGTGAGATTTTAATGTATGCTGATGATGTGAAACTGTTTTCTTCTTTTTCCGTAGAATCGCAATCACATCATCTTCAAAGTGATTTGAACAATTTGGTTGCATGGTGCTCTCTCAATCTTCTGAAACTAAATCTAAATAAATGTAAGAAGCTTTCTTTCTTAAGAAGAAAGTCGTTCAGTACTCAATACTTCATTGATTCGCACAGGTTGGAAGACGTCGATTCGTTCATAGATTTAGGCGTTCTATTCGATTATAGGTTACGTTTCAATTTGCATGTTGAGTTTTCGTTAAGCAAAGCTAGGTCCGCGCTTGGTTTTATAAAGAGGTGATCCAAAGAGCTTGATGATCCTTACATTACGAAAAGGCTTTACACGTGTTTGGCTAGACCTATACTTGAGTATGCCTCTGTTGTGTGGTCTCCTTCATATAGGTGCTACAAAAGAATTTCTTGCTGTTTGCCCTTAGGAATTTGGGTTCGGACCCGATTTCCACTCTTCCACCCTATGAAAATAGGTTGCTTCTGTTATCCTTACCGTCACTCGAGAAACGTAGATTTGTTCTTGGGGTTTCCTTCTTAATCAAATTAATAAATGGTGCAATTGACTCGCCCGCATTACTTCGTGAGATAGGCTTTAATGTCCCTAACCGCTTCTCTAGGCACTTTATGTTGATAAAGCTTAGTCAATGCAAATATAATTTTGAACTGTTTAACCCTCTCAGAGTTGTTTGCAAGAACCTAAATGACGTCTATTATTTATTCTCATTAACGGACTCTTTAAAGTCCATTAAAACAACATTGCTTAATACGCGCGATTTACCTATGTCGTACTTAAACTGACTTAACCTTAAATATGTCATTATGAGTCGAAAATTAATTTGTTGTTAACAATTATCGGTTGCCAAGCTTATGCATGTTTGCGATGGCTTAGGGGTTCACTTGCAATTTGGTCCTGTATCGGTTGTGGATGTGGCTCTATGCTAGTTGTGTACATGCTTTTTTTTTTTTTTCTTTTTTTCCTCCTTATTTGTTTTATTGTACTTATACTAACTTTTATTATTAATTAATTTTAAGATTTACTTAAGAGTCAATTGAACTCGACTGCCATTTTGTTTTAGTTGAGTTTCTAGTATAAGTGGAATAAATAAATAAATAAATAACGGAATGGCAATTTTCACTGCATTTGCTTCAGTCTACATTTTTGGTACGTTGACTTGCAACCAGGTCAGGTTCTGTTCATTTAAAACATTTCAATATTACTTTGTTCTGTAATCCGAAAAAGCGTTCAGTTGCCAGTTAAGGATAAATAGCGTCCGCTATGGTAATTTCATTCATTTCTTTAGTTTTTAGTTCAACTTTAGTTGCTGATACACCTTCTGTCTTTTGCTTATAAGTCGCCGTGGCCTACCGGTTTGCAGCGTTTCGTGTCTTGTGGACCTTTTCCACATTATCGCCGAGTTTTTTCAGGCTGCTTTGGTCTTGGACTTTTTTCAGTATGTTTCTGTAATTCATGTTTTCGACTTTCTGAATAAGGCTTGTTTCCATTTCATCCTGTAATGAATACATAACGTAGCGTGTGTCCACTAATGCAAAATAATAAAGAAAATGAAAACAAAGTCAGTAACACACTTACGCTTGCTTAGCATTATTCCAATTAAAAATGTTGTATGTAAACTGGACAAATTTTATAAAAAACATGACTCTTTGCAAAGCCGACGAATACATTATAACTAGAAGAATGAGGATATGCTTCATGCAGAAATCACTTTGACAAAAAGGGCAGATTCACCTTGGTGGAAACAACCGACCAAGTGAAACTCATAGTCATTGGAAAGATCGGTAGTTTCACAAACTTGCGCCATTCAGCTTTTCCTTCTTACTTTATACGGCGATAATTTGTCATATACACATTTAAATCCTTGTTTTGGCAAACAACTTCTACACGATCCCAATAACCAATATTATTGTCTCTTTATAACACAGCGGTTTCAACCTATTTTTATGCAGCATAGCTTTACTTACTAGTACGCCGCATCGTTTGCTGAGCGGTAACACATGTACTTTTCAGCGTTTTATTATTTGTGTTATGTACACATATATCTATACGTAGTTTTGTGTTCTTATGCGTATATAAGCGTATACAGGCAGGCAGGAGAATGGAACTGCAAATATGCGTCTTATGTTATTATTGTTGCTGTTATTGCTCGTGTTGTTGTTGCTGGCAGTAAGTTATGGTGTAACCATATTCTTTGTTAGTATTTGGCACAATAAGGTAGACACTTCTGTGAATTTTCTGAAAATACTTTGCAATTTACAAATTTTTTCAAAAACGTTTTCCACTTTTTCCGATCTGCCCTCAATTCATTCGCAAATATAAAAGAAATGTTTTAGATTTAATATTTATCTAAACAGTCAATAGTTCATTAATCACTTGACATACGCAGTAAATCTACTTTAGTTTCAATCAAAATCAGCTAATAACATAAACGATAATTTTTAATAATGTGTAGCTACAAAACTGGATTGGAGATAAACGACTCGTGGTCGCTTTATTCGTTTTTCGGTCAAGTTTTTATTTTGTTATCTTTAAACATCGTTTGTTTTTCTCGCAACGGAATTACATCATTGGTTGGAATTATAATAATGTTGATTATCGAAATTACATCATTTGAGTTAAGAGCCATTGGTCATCAAAATAAAAGTAACGTTAGTCTGAACAAGATCTCTGACGAATCAAGAGAAGTTAAGAATGCATACTTAAGTGATAAATATAATTGATGTAGTAGCAGCGAGCAATAATGTCAGTGCGATTTTAATATACATACTTATATGAAGTTTAATATACTGTTGATGCAGTTGCAGCATGCAATATTGCATGTTTTTTTAAGAACATTTCAAACTTGCCCCATGTATCCCAAAACAGTATATATTATAAGATAGGCAATAAGATATATATCAGAAGAAACACTTCTCTAGCAACATTTGCGCAAACAAATTATCATGTCGCGCTATAAAGCCCGAAATATAAACAAGCGCTATGTAAGGAAGCAGGAGAGCAAAGAACTTGTTCGACGTGTACATGTAAGGCTACTCACGTATGCATACGATAGCAGGATATATTGAACAGACATTTGTAGTGTTCGCTTGTGCATGCGTTTGCTTAAGGAGTTATAAGTATGAAGGTAAGCAATAGAATATTTCTTTTTGGGTTCTTTGTGTTTGACCGTTTACCGTTAGTACTTTTGTGAAAACTTTTCTTCACAAGGACGCTTAATATATTTTCTTAAATTAACACTTTTTGTTACTGTATTGCTAATATTTTTCTATATATCTATCTACAGTGAGTCTCACTATTATTGGGCTTTTGCTCGACAAAAAGTAAACGCTTTGTTAAACCGTTAACCAAACTAAAAAATTTATTTTATTATTTTGTACTGAATGACATATTAAAATATAAAAAAAAAACAAGAAACAAAAAAAATAAATAAACAAGATAAGCAAATTAAATAACTGCAGAGCCGATAGCATGTGTTGCTAGTGCTCAATGTCTTTTTTTTAGTCTAAGAATTCATTTCACTAGTCTAAAATTAAAATAATAATAATTATAAATAACTTCAAGAACTCAAAAAACAAAGCGTCAATAGTATTGCGTTTTTTTCAGATAAGGAACGGCACGAAGAAAAACCGGCATATTATTAAAAATTATTATTCATTAATAATAGCATTTTAATGTTTTGACATATTTTGTATAATTTTTCTTGTATAGGAGACAGTGATCTTACTCCATTCTTCTTGTAGTCCACTTTGCAGAGCTTGGATGGAAGACATTGAATATTTTCGTACACGGCATTCCCCATATTTTTGGTGGGGTTCACGGCTGGTGATTGGGGAAGAGGGTGAAGCAATTTGGGGCAATTAGATAAGAGCCATTCTTGAATTTGAATGAATTGAATGTTTCAAAAATACAAAGTTTGTCCTCACTTTTTTTCAAATTTTCCTTGAATATCTTTCAATAACCCTTTAAATGGGTCTTCTTATGCGTGCTCAAAAAATCTATAAAAAAAGATTTGGGTCATCGTGTTTTCCTCCATATATTATTTCCTTATGTTTTAGCGGAGTTTTGGCAGATAATTACGATAAGGATGGAAACTTTTTTGGTAGACAGTATTAATAGTGATACATGTACTAATAGTTATGATTTTTGCAATAGCGAATGGAAAATCTCAGTGTGGTGACTCGCGATGCGATTGTTACCCGTAGTTACTTTATCAGATATAACTTTCCGTGTTCCATACGTACCAAAATACCGTAAAATACAGTGGAGATGTTACAGCAGCCAACCTTATGGGCCAATAGGGCTACTCATCCATTCCTACCTGTGTCCTAGTTTTATTGTCCCTGACCGTTTGAAAAATCATCAGTGAGATTGTTTCATCCGTAACTCAGGGACAACGGATGCTCCTCGGCTGCTGTAACAAAAATGAAAGGCCGAGTGTGTAGTGTCACGCTCTTTTATAGTCGCGATTGCCATCACTGTCCCGCTAAGCTATTGCTCTGCTTGTGTCCGTTGTGTGGTATAATATATCAGTGCTACCTAATGTATGTATGGAAATATATATATCAATACTATCCTATGTCATGTTATATCAATGCTATTTTATGTATATATACTATCCTATCTATGCATTAGTATATGATTATTCTTTATAAATAAAATGTATCATCATTCATGTATGGAAACTATTGGTAGGTTATAAAATTAAATATATTACAATAGTATTCGTTAATCCATACACAGCAAGAACAATAGTAAGTAATACTTCAGAAGCCAAGGTAGGCAGCAAAAATTTATAGATAATTATGTATACGCCTACGCATGTAACGAAAGGTAATAAATTACAGTGTGCTCCAGTTAACCCAGAAAAAAGTTCACTATACAATACTTAACATATTGACGTAACTGTTAATAAACAATTAAGCGTTTAGGTATACGATTTTGCATATAAGAAGCATGAAAATAACAACCAAAACAAATATAGAGAGTACAAAGTCATTATGTATATGCAAAAACGTTAAATATGTAAGATAGGAAATTTCGATAACAACATTTGCGCGCAAAATTATTAAATTTACCAGAAGGCATCCGGTAAAAACAAACGGTATTAGACACCTTAAGAAAGAGACTAAACAACTGCAATACATATAGCAAAGACTAGGCAAAGTAATTATAATTATATTTTGCTTTTAATAATAGTAATCATAATCTTATAAATTCAGTAAGAATAATTATAATAAAAATTTTTGAACACAAAGAAATGAATATATAGAAATATAATAATAATTATCCAAAAGAACAAAAAATTTATTTATAAAAAAATATTCATATGAACATAGCAAAAATAAAAATAGCCAAGCACAGAAAATCAAAAGTTGAAAAACTTTGCGTGTACGCTGCTTGACCAAGCATACCCACAACCGCATGCAAATATATCTGCTTTGGCGTGAACACACTCATAGACAGAACTTACGCATACTTGCCGTACAAATTTCAATTATGTTCTCATTTCAGTTCCCCTACTTTCTCTTACGGCCCTGAATATAATTTGCTTTTATCGGATTCCTCGACCTAGCAGTTAATAATTTTGCTGCGCAAATGTTGGTAGCGAAATGTCCTATCTTACATATTTAACGTTTTTGCATATACATAATGACCTTGTACTCTCTATATTTGTTTTGGGGAGATGAACTATGCTTTGATGGGAAGCATAGATGTGCCGAAACTCTCACCTCCCAGCGGTGATCCCCGGGCAACGGCTTCGGCCGGCTAAGAAGAGTTTAAGGTTTTGGGCTGCTAACTCGGCGACGAGTTTCTGAGAGATGGTGGAGGGGTTGGCTGGAAGAAGAGCTCTTACTCAATAAGCTAGTTACTACCGAGGAAATATATTGAATGGTATTTAAGTACAATGAAGGTAGTAATCTAGCGAGTGCATGGTAGAGTGCATTAGACTAGTCTACCATGTTCAGTGCAATACCCGAGACCTATATATCTTGAAGAAAAGTAGTTCACTTGGGGCTGGCAACCAGGAAAGTATGGAGAATCCGAAGCAAGTACGGTTGTTTTTAACAACCGCCCAAAGTATGCCATAAGGCTTTGCAAAACAAACTGGGAGCCACGGGGGTCAGGAAGCTCGCCTCACAAAGCCACGTATGCCTGCGGGTATATGATGGACTTTGTCCTTAAGTCGTAATAAATAAATTAATTATACTATTAATGCAAAAAGGAATTGACGGACGGCCTTCCCTTTGGCCGATTGATAGAAAATGTCTGGTAAATTAATTAATACATGCAAAAATGGAAAAGGGATATGACGAATAAGTTTTCCCCTTTTACCTATTTTTACTTTTGAACACATGTCACGGATGCCTGCGGGTAATGGTGGTAATTGATCAACAGCACAGTGGAAGCCTTATGGCGGAAGCAGTCAGTTGATCAATTTGTGAGTCCTGACTGCTTGGGTGCGGCCCTTCGGGGAGTACTCGTGGTGGTTGTGGTTGGCGAGTTCCTAGCTAAAATGGAACAATGAGTGCAGCTAGGCCTCGCCATTCACCAGAGTGGGGTTTATTGTTCCATACACAATAAACTGATCTGGACTCTGGTGCTGTTTAGGCCCCTACTCTGTGGGGATTGTCTAACTCGCCAGGGGGCGTAGTACGCTTAAAAAGTGGTTTGGGCCACCGTGGGGTTAAGCCTTACAGGCAGGAACCCACGTTAAACCCTTGCCACAAATTCTGATCTGGACTCTGGTGCTGTTTAGGCCCCTACTCTGTGGGGATAGTCTAACTCGCCAGGGGGCGTAGTACGCTTAAAAGTGGCTTGGGCCACCGTGGGGTTAAGCCTTTCAGGCAGGAACCCACGTTAAACCCTTGCCACAAATTCTTACATGTATATATATATATGTATTGTAAAGAAGCGGTTTTCCTCTCTTACGGAATACAAGTCCGTCCGCCTGAAACAATTACCCACAACGAACCACCTGTCAGTCCGAGCTGTCCGTAAACGTCTGAGTGAATGAAGAAAACATGAACAACCTCCTACAGCATACATATAAGAAATTACGTCCAAACCGGTATACAAGCATGAATACAAGAAATTATGTACAAACCTGTATAACAGCATGAATATAAGAAAAGTATGTCCAAACCGGTATAAAGGTGTAAATATAAGAAACCATGTACAAAGTCTTAGAACACAACCGGTATAAAAGCATAATTATGATACCACAACCTGCACCCGACTTATACAAATCAGCAAGATCGAATCGGTATGAACTCAGTAGGATACACGTCCACTCATATAAGCACAGAACATACCCAGAAGCCATACAGCACCGTTAGGGTAAAACAAGACACACAGAATTAAATGTAGGTAGGAAAATAAGGAACAAGCATATACGAGAATGCAAAACGCGTAGACTTTAGCGCCACACAAAAGTCTTTATGCTGTAAAATGTAAAAAAACTCATGCAAAATGTATAAATGGCAGAAACATTGCATAGAATGTACAATACCGTTAGGGTATATGAAATCTTCAACGCTGTTAGGGCATACATAACTTACAGGAATGAACCTAGGTAGAAAATAAGGGATAAGCATACAAAACGCACAGACGCTAGCAACACGCAAAGTCTCTATGCCCTAAAATACACAAACACAGGCAACCAGAGAAGAACATAAACACCTACGTATCAAAATGTGTAGCACATATGAACATAGCATAGGGCATAAAACTATACAAACACACGTGAGCCCAAGAATAGGTAGAAAATACATCAAAGGAAAATGTACAAAGGCATAGAATCACACACATAAACATGCATACCCAAACATGGACAAACACACATAAACAGAAAATACCGTTAAGCCACATAAACATAAGCGAAGTATTGGACACATAGATTAAGAAACATAGCACTCACACACCTAACGGTAAATAGATCACGCGACATGGTACCTAGGTGCATGATGAATAAGTAACAATAAGATAAACAGAGGCCAGCACGTAAGAGTGTTTTAGCAGTAAGTTAGTCATAAGTAATATCATGCAGGTCGCGTCAAAGACATCGTAGCCAACATAAATTAAGCCACAAATATAGTTCCTTAGAGGATAAGCACACGCTAAGAACATGTTGGCAACAGGTCCAGCGAGCGAGACGCCGACTATAAAATTACAGCGCATCGCACAGAGTCGTTCAGTTTGGTGTCATAGCCGTCTAAGGTAAGTTCCCACGGACAATTTGACAAGTTAACCTTTAGGAAGAGTTGTTTTGACTTTGCGGATAGGGGATGTGCTGGTTCAGCTTTTTAATCGCCATCCCTGAAGTACTTTTAGGACTACTGACTTTACGGATAGGGGATATGCTGGTTCAGCTTTTTAATCGCCATCCCTGAAGGACTTTCAGGACTACTGACTTTACAGATAGGGGATGTGCTGGTTCAGCTTTTTAATCGCCATCCATGAAGGACCTTTAGGACTACTGACTTAACGGACAGTGGATGTGCTGGTTCAGCTTTTTAATCGCCATCCCTGAAGGACTGGGAGACGTCTTTTTTTTATTTACATACCAACCAGGGACGAACCATCGGCCCAGAGAGCCAAAGCCGCTATGACACTGGCAGCGTTTCTGTTCTTCTGTAGCGCCCCGCGGTAATTCAAAGTAAAGGAAAAATAATAACAAGAATAAATAAATTTCTCACTACGTGTAAGCCACACCAGAAGTCGGGCCACCTCACTGGTTCCTTTTTCCTAGCCAGCCTCTACACAACGCTGTACCCCGCCTAATATACAATAAAAGGGAATTTTAAACCATCCCACCGAAGATTCAGAACATTTCGTTCTAAATATATATTCTTGCAACGAACCCCGGATTGACTGAGTTCCACCCCGGTTAAGAAGACTCGTTACAGTATATATATAAATACATACATATTTACTATATGACCAATGACTCAAAAAATGTCACTTATTCGTGTAATACGGAAATAGCCAGTAAGTGGGTGACGGCCACAGCCTAGTAGATGTGTACCTTTACGGCTAAGCAGTCACTATGGCTACGACCAAAGTAGATTGTGTGATATTTTTGTTGTTTATGAAGTTGAATACAACGATACAGCGCTGCATATACTTTGAGAAACATTTCAAATCTATTATATATACCTGAAATGGCAAGCAATGCTGAGAGAAGAAAGAGAGAAAGACAGAATTGTGTATTTGAAAACAAAACGGAGTAATATGCTTATGTGCACAAAATATATTCCCGTGGAAATTATTTTACACCATACTATTTTGCTGTATATTACTGCAACAGTTTTTGTGTTCAATCGCTTTAAGGCGTCGTACCGTTAATCTTGCTTGATTGCTTTAATTTCGCGAACATAATCTTTTCGAGTTCTGTATAAGAATCCGAATTAAATGGTCTTTGCTATGTACGATGTGCAAAGTTTTTGATAACAATTCCCTCGGCACCTATTTTAACATTTAACTTTGCCTCCTCAACATGTTTTGACTCTTCCAGTTATGCTCACTTCAAATAATGAATGATTATTTGCTTCTTAAAAGAAGTTAAAACAAGGTTGAAAAAAATTTGTGTCTTCCTAACGTGAACCGCTATGAACATCGCACATTCGAAAATTTAAGTTTTCATCGATTTCGAAGACATCAAATTGAGAAGAAATTAAAAGTCAAAAACACATTCCTGACGCATTACCTGTGTCATTCAGTTGACTAGTTGCGAAAAGATTAACGACAATTACCAAAAATTTGGCAAGAAAAAGGATTGACACATAAACTTCATGATGAATTTAGCTAATGGTAAAAGAGTGTATAAATAGAATATTAGCGGAAGGCAAACAGAGTCGAGTGACGGAATTTGAATTGCAATATTCGAACGGACAATATCAGAATGAGAATTAAAGCGTTGTAAATATAAGTTCCTGCAAATAATTTGTGAATAAACCTCCTAAGATTTGTAGACAAAACTATATTATCCTAAAAATCGAAATTCAGCGATACGAACTTAACTTCAAAAATAAAATCACGAATAAATCACGTCAAAACACAAAACACGGTTCCCGTTACAATGTTATAATTAACACAAGAACGACTTCTCGTAAATAACTCGTATTCAAATTGAAAACGGTAGAATTTTTAAAATACCTGAAAATTTAAAAGCTTCTTTAGTATACCTAAAAATAATATGTATGTATATATATAGATACTATATATATACTAATATATATGTATATATATAGATACTATATATATTATTTATAAAGTTCAGGTAAATCCAATACTAAGATCTTTAGACGACTTCAATTGAATTTTAAGCAAAATTACTGCAAACATTCCTTAAAAACTGATATAACTTCTTCTTACACGTAAATTTTATTGAGACATTCGATTTGGAAGTTCGGGAACACTCAAAAATGTTGTTTTTTCCTTGTTCTATTTCTCGGATTTTTTATTAGAAATGTTTTCTTCGGATACGATTCTTTTAACTTATAAAGTATATGATTCTGCCAAAACACCGTGTATATAGACAGTTTTTAAGAATTTTTAGTAAACCATTATTAAATTTGTGCTTAAGTACGTTGAGATAAGTAGGAACAAAAGAACAATAACGTTTATTTTTTGTTGCTAATTTATTTCAGTAGACGCATTAGTATATAGATACAAAACCCTTGTATTTCGTTCGATAGTCGCAACCCAACTAATTTCGGTTGCTTTTGGTGGTGGGTAATATCGTTATAAAATATTCTGGGCTTACTTGTTTAATCCATCCAAATTAAGGATACCAATTTCCCCAAAAAAATCGCCAGCTTTCATCGTGGTTAAGACTTTGCCGGTTTCACTTAACACTTCCAATATTCCATCGGCTATAATGAACATCTCTCTGGCTACTTCTCCCTTTCGGCATATAGAATCTCCAGGAGTGAAAATATAAGCTTTCATTTTAAGGACTAAGTCATGAAGAAACTCTGGTTGGCACTCTTGAAATATAGTAACTTTCTTGAGCACACTAAGGTTTACATGCAAAGCGAGTTCAGTTTTCAATTTATCAGGCAAAAGACCAAGAGCTGTATTAATATCTCCACCGCCCTGAATACGACCTCTAGACCAACTATAATCATACCATCGTAGTACTCTCCGCTTCATTCCGCCAGGAACCTGTAGTCAAAAGGAATCGTTAAAATTTTTGCAATTATTTTCGCAGATGCTCTTATATACCTTGTGATGTCGCATATATGTTTTAGCTCCGTCTAAAAGTCTTTCAAATTCTAATCGGTTGGCATTACGATTTGTGATAACATTTCCTACCTGGCCGACGATAGTTGCAAAAATGAAAACTCCAATTAGATAACTGATAATTGTAAATATGTACCTGCAATGACATAACATGCAAAGATATGACCCACGTTAAAAAATTAAATTATTCATTTGGAAATATGCTTAAGTGTTAAATCTTAGACATTTTCTTTATCTCTTTTTTATACCCTTTACCGAAGGGTAAGGGTGTACTAGATTTGCCTCTCATTTGTAGCATCCAGAAGTAAATGTCGGAGATTCTCTAAAATACACTAAACTAGATGTCTGTCTGTTTGTCATTTACGATTATTTTTTGTCGTAAAACTTGAAATGAAAATCTGCAACTTGGAGTGTGTACTCCCAATTTAATTTAACTAAAATCTGATTTGAATCTGGGCATGATTGACGCGCATTCACAATAATGTAAATATTATTACCTATAATTTATAGCCGATATTAATGTAAAGCCTAGTACACATAATTACGAGGATCATATAAACTTCAGCGAAAAATAAAACCTTTGGACCAATGGATAAAAATTGAAACAAAAGTTACATAGCTGGAATGTTTCACATTTTTGAAAATTTCTGTCGCTTGTTTGCCATTCAAACTATTTACAATTTTACCAATTATTTACAAAACAGTTTTTTCATCAGAAAAAGTTAACATAATTTTTTGCTTTTCTTTTACGACAAAAAATTTATTATTTTTGTATGCTTGTTGGATTAGCAGACCAAAAATTATAAGAAGGCCACTAATGTAAATCTGACAGCGACTTACGCTCACGCTTAATGTAACCAAAGACACCAAGATGAAATATTGAATCTGTATTAGCCGGGAAGAAGATGTAAATGAGCGCCACATGGAAAAGGGAGCCAATGTAAATATAAAGTTCATGTTTCTTCGTTTAAAAGAGAGCCATTTCTTCATTACATTATATGATACTGTGAACTTTAATTGGACCGTTTATGAATCATCAGTAAATGATTTTTAGTCAAGTATTAGAAAAGCTCAATAGGAGCAAAAGAAGAGAAAAAACCAATTATTGAAAACGCAATATCCATTAGCAGACGAAGAACTTAATTTCTCCGTTCGATCTATTTTGCCGGAAACATCTTGTGACAGGCGTATCAATCAAATTTTTACTCTTCTTTTAGTTCCGATTATCATCAATTATCACCCAAGTATTGGTTTCGCTTATCACGAAATAACATTCAAGTATTAGAACAATTTCAAGGAGAGAAGTACCAGCCTTTTGTTTCCCTCGATTATATTGTATTAAATAAAGAAAAAAAGGACAAGAGGTGGCTGCAACACTTTGGAATCCCTAGCACTGTTTTAACTGAGGCACACGTAGAGTACCGTTTATCTTTGCTTCGTTTAAGAATTTTGTTTTTCATGTCATCTGGTGGTCGTGATAATCAGTTCGAGATAAACACAACATGTTCAACTCAAATTTAACCATGGTCACCTAAACCTCAGTGCAAGCTTAGTGCTGATGGTAAATTAAAGTTATTAAACATGAGATGATGAATTTTGATAGGACCCGCTATAATCTCAGTAGAGAGAAGGTCTCTCAACTGTACCTTCCCTATCTGCTAACCGCAAGTAGTGAACTGGAATTATAACATTGTGAAGAAAGAAAACGCATAAATAAAATTTGAAATGCGCAATTAACGCTGTAAGACGTACATCATGAGCAGCGCTGCAAAAAAAATAAAAAACTGAAGTTGTGATTGGATTTCTCTGATCTTGAAATAATTGCATTCTATTTTCAATCTGTGACTCAGGAGTTGAACAAAGTTTGCTTCTGGTTAATAGGAACATATATAATGCATACTTTTACCAAGTCAAACTTGGTAGCGACACATGAATTCCAAAACTTATGCAAAAGCACAACGTTGTTATCTCCAATTCGATATTTACACTGTTATTTTAATATGTTTATGTGTCAGGATACTTTCCTTAGTTTCAGATTTTATTTTAATTTATGTCGTACCTTGCTTAATTTTTCAAGTCAGAAGAATTTATTTCAGAATGCAGACAAAAAGTTTCAAATTTCAGAGTGCGTAGTTTAGTACAGTACAACTCATTGAAACAATGCCAGTACATTTTTCGCGTATTTTAAAAAGTGTTTTTTGAATTGGAAGAACACGAAAGATAAGACGGCTTAATAATTGTAATATTAACATTGTGCAAAAGACATATTTGAAAGCAACCTTAACCTTTTAAAGATTGACGGAATCTTTAGCTATTAATAAATTACAAATTTCTACACGTTTAAAGATTATTCAATCGTTTAAAAATGGAAAGTCGTACGATCTTAACCATAAAGGGTTGTTCCAGTTGTATCAGCGATAGAATATTTGTATATCGCATAGTAGTCTTGCTACGATCAAATTTTAGCGCGAAGATTTAAATCTATAAATTAGCACCCACCGGAACATTAACAACAAGACGAAATGTTGAAACCTTCGCAGTAACGCTTTGCAATTAATAGGATCATCTGTTTATATTTGGGGATAGCTACAATAGCGAACCGTATAAATCAGATGTATTGCAAGTGCATCAATAGCTGAAGGTCTCCAAATATAAAAGTTGTGCTTTTTATATGTTTTTATTATCATTTCAAAATTTCGAATAACTCACAAATCTTGGCTTCAGTTCTTGAGAAGCAACCTAGCGATGACTGGCTTCTGAATTGTTCAATTGTAGATCGCCCTTTCTTCGTTCGTTCTTTTCTGAGATATATATTTTCCGTAAAATTAAAAATTTGTATTGATAATGAAGTATAAATTTTTTATTTTGATAAAGAGCGTACTTTAGTTAGGCAGAAGAGCAAAATAAAAGAAGGGACAATAGTTTAAGCACTTAGAACTAAGTTAGCTTAGAGAGAAAGCTCCGTCCAAATGTAAAAATATCATGTGCATCAATTCAAATAAATGCATATAAGTAGACTGCAGGCACGATAGTATTACCTAATCATTCAATGTTCATTATATGTATCAATTGGCGCCATCTAAGAAACATTCCTTGGCATTCTCCTTACGCAAGAGTTTCTGGCCTTGAAGTGAAAACAGCTGGCAACTATCTTAAAAACACTTTCGAAAATTCAATTCTTGTATGTAACTCTATGATGTATGTGCCATGGCATAACACGATTACTCTCTTTTAAACTAATGTTGCCTTTTTCTCGATACACTTTTACAGGTTTTTCTTGGGTAGGTTTCTTCTAATCTTAATGTTCTTCGGAAAAATTAAACTTCGTATGCAGGAATATTTCCTCTTTATCTTTAAAGAAATATCATAAATATCTGCACCTTATTCTGAATAAGTGACCACTATATATAGTACCACGAATGCCTTTGCGATAGCACAAACTCTTAAATGCATCTTATTTGTCGGCATGGACACCGAAGCGTTATTGATCGAAGAAAAAGGTTGCTCATGACCTTTATATGGTAACCTATTTAAATTTGTTTTATTATTATTTTTTTTTATTATTATATTTTCATCATACCCATAGCTTGCGCCAAATTGAAGTAATCTGGATTTGATACCGCGTCTAGGAATCGATCTTGGCCCGTCCACCGAAAAATTTGGTCTTACATTGTCATTGAAAATACATGAAATAAAAAGGAGAGGAGTATATTGTACTTATCTAATAACGTTAAAAAAGAAAAGCGACTGTTATATTCACTATGACCCACCAGAGAAGTTCAATTCAAAAGTTTAGCATTTCCAAAAAGACAGCGAAATGTTCGCGTATGAGTAACAGGCTTAAACCGTGATGTTGTACATTGACCACGTGCTTGAATTGACCAAGACGATAATTTTTTTATCTGTTTTTATACCCATCATAAGATATGTGTTGGATTTGCCATGTATTATTTCAAAAACTCATGACATATATCTATATACGTGATCAGTAGAATCTATTTAATCGCACCTGCGAATACGATCTTAAAAGGTTTTTAGAAGAGCAAATTTGATTTCTTAATTTTTTCGCCATGTCTTCATCAAGGTTATTCTGAATTGAACGAGGTTATTCTTGAATCTGCTCCAAATTGGAAAAAAATTCTAACCTTTCCGAAATTGTGAGTTCTGAATAGTGATTTTAATTTATTTTTAAACTTTTTCTTATGAAGTTTTGTTGTCAAAGTTCTCAATCAATCAAAGTTAGATTTTAAAGTTTTCTTTAGCAAAATCTCCGGTCAAAGTTCGCCGTTTAGCGAATGATTATTCATTCTATCTTGCAATCAAATATCATCCACCAGCTATCGATAAATGTTAAAAGATTCCATCCTACTCCAAAACAATTTTTTTATTTTCCAGCATAAAGTGAGTACGATTAAGTTAGTGTTTCTTTTAAAATGACGTATGCAGACAGATAACGTAAACGTCTACCTCTTAGAATGATTTAAAAAAGTTCACAAATTTGTGAAGATTCAGTTGGCGAAGGCCAATTTCATATTAACTTTTTAGCTTGACTTAGTGAAAGCTCGATTCAACTTTCAATAGATGGCATAATTTATACCTTATTGGAGAAAGTACCGTAAAATATCTTCTTCATACTTAATTTACGATTATGTCAAAGTTATAATTTTTATTTATTTTTTGTTTTCATTTTTTGGCTTTAAGAAAGCACGAATAATTAAACTATGCCCAAATCTAATTTCAATTCAATGTTACTATTGTAGATTTACTATAGTACAATTACTTTTTTTATATTAATGAAATGAATACGATCGAATCTACGAAAAATTTTCATAATATGAATTGCATTTTCACATGTTTAAGATTTGGCAATGAATCCATAATTTTGTTGCAAAACTTGTAGTCCCCAGAAAGCTTACAAGATTTAATTTAAAGTACGAGTTGCTTTTTATCGAAAGAAAATCTTTGCGTTTGAAACTTCAGAAATACGTGTCGCTGTATATATTTATTGCCCTCAAATTTGAAATTCTTCATTTGCAACCATGCCATCAATGACTAAATATTTTAAAATAATTTTAAATTAACAGGAATTTATATTAAAGTTCGTGGGAAAAATAGTTTCGTTTAACCACCTGGCAAAGGCAATTTTGACACGAATCTAGTTGTAACCGCTGTAATTATATACATAAACATTTATAAACATATTCTTTTACACGTTTTCCAAGTACTAAGAAACTTATTAGTATTTATTTGTATTAATGCTCGTTGTGATGTACCGAGATATATTAATTTATCTTAAACACGTGTGTTTTTTAGTAAATTCAGTGCTCTTCATTTATATTATCTCTTCCATATGTATACGAATTGTCAGGTGCAAAATTATTTTATATAAACATATCTGAGACTGTCAGATGTGGAATAATATATATAATAGTCGAGACATTCATCATCACTATCACTAGCCTTCTGCTTCTTATCGGGTAACCTCCGTACGTTCTCATGGTAGAAACTTCGCTATCTCGAGTTTTGCAAAATCGGATATGCTAAATATGGCTGCATCGATCTGAACATGCGGTAATCAGAAGTAGACGGAGCTAGAGAGTACGACTCATTCTATAGAACTTCCCTGGAGCTGGAAAGCACGACTCATTCGATAGAACTTCCCTGCTCAACTTTAAGATAACTTTTTTCGTTGTTTTTGTTGTAGTCGGTGAACATACGCAAATTTCCATCGCTCTTCAGACAACAAGTTTTTCAGGAAATCTCGCAAACTACTTTCTGAATGTTTTACAGCTTACTATATTTTTACTCCAGGCCAAGTTAATCATTTCCGTAGCTACAGCATCACTTTTTTCATTTTAATCCAGCTAAAAACAGAAACCGTACCGTAAATGACATCCATCTATTCACACTTTCATATATCATGAACGACAATTTGCAAACAACTGAAATATATACCGTACATTCATGTCAAAGTTATCTGTATTTCAAATTTCGAGAGAAATGAAGGCGTCAGATACGGTTTATAAAAAGCAACCAATCACAATGATTTTATATACTTATTATATCGAAAATAAGTAAACCTCTTCGTATAGAAAAAATTTAGATAGAGCGACATGGTCCAGTTCTTAATAAATCAATGTAGAAACACGAATGATTTTCTAATAGACTTCTGCCGAATCTTTCCACACTCACCACTAGATGGTGTACAATATTTAATCATATGATAAATCAAAATTTTATCTAATCGATTACATTAATCTTATATGGTATATGGTAACATATCGGTTAGTATTTCCTAAGATTGGCTTCATAGGTGAAAAAGTACCGCTTCAAGTAATCGTTGATTCGAAAAATGATTTCGTCAACTCTTCTCCGTGGAAAACAATAATTTGTCGCTAGTTTGCTGATTTTAGACGAGGTCGTACCGACCCCTACAACTTTGAGCGACGTTCAAAAAGGGAATGAAGAGCAAGGAAACATCAAAAGAATTTTGAAACTTTTTTCTCGATAATCTAGACAATGATCACTATAATGCAAATTCGGGCTGTGAGAAGCGTTTTTCTAAATGAGTACGCGCTTTGTTTCAATGCAATAAATGTACTAGGTACAAGTCAATGACTACAGATCGAATTGCTGCCCCACATATAATTTTCTCTAGAACTGGCCACGTTGACTCTTATTTGTGCCCAAGTCTAAGAAATATGCACCAGAATTAAGATAAGGAGCCGGTATAATGGCTGCTACGGAAACTGTGGAGTATTTTAAGAGTCTTCAGAAATCGTTGTATAAAAAAAGCAATTGAAATACTGCAGAAGCATTGAACTGTCTGTATCACTCGTAAAAGAGACTATATGAATGAATAAATTCGAATTTCTCTAAAACAACGATTTTTTTATCTATTCCCGGGAATTATTGGCCGATGTATTAGGTATTTAAAAACCTTTTTTACAACTCGTTTTATATATATTACATATTCATGTAAATAAGTGCAATTGTGCATTTTTGACGTGAAGGTTATATTGATCAGTTTTGGTGCCATGGATTTGGTGCGATGAAAGATGAAATTATTGTTTTCTTGTTATATGTGGCCCGAGCTATTGGAACTATCTTTTTCAAACCTATTCTGACGGACATGATAAGAAAGAATTTGAGATCTATCTTTTTTTTGAATTTTGAGAACGAATCTATGATTTCGACGGTACAATGAACTACACATAGGCATAGAGACAGGCGGATTGACCACTTCAAAACATTTCCATTTTACACGTTGGTTAAATATTTGAATGTTTTAGAGAATGCACAAACACTAGGCATTACAGAAGTTTGATTCACCACTTTTTTTAAGGATGCGATTAGCCTGTGTACGATTTGATAGCAAGGTAAAGATCCATAGATAATAGATCTAATCACTCAGTATCCATTGTTCACCGTCTCGTACGTTCCGCGCAGCGTATATAGTGTTAAATATATGTTTATACAACTTGGCGAGTATATATCGAGCAATATTTCGTCTAATTGATAATAGCGAATTGTCTCGCCATTCGACTCCGCCAGTCTCGCGGAGTCGATTTGCTGACTTTCGAGCAGAACCTAATGACATAAGCAGACCGACATTGTACTTTATGGTATCACCTACGCGCACTTCGTATTTTTTTAGTTCTCTCTCACTAACTGCGAAGTAATTGTGGAGACAATGCCATCTATCCCCTGAATTTTACTCCATACGCAATTTAGCGTGCAGCGCAAATATGTTGCGGGAACATTCACCTTGGCAAAAACGCTTGGAAGCTTATGCTTTTCAATATAATAAAATCGCACAATATATTGTATTACCTGGTGTAGTTTGCACAACAGACTATTCACATTCAATTGTCTTTTGTAGATTGTTGTGCGAATGAATATATAAAAAATAATACATAACATACGCATGTTACTCATATGTTCGTCACGTCCTTACTCTCACATCACAGTATTACTAATTTTGGCGTTCATTTTGAGATTAGCATCAAATTCAGTACAAAGTAAGCGGTGGCGAGATTCTGGCTCGATTCAGTTCTAGCCTTTAACCGTTTGAGTCGCAGACGGTATTGAAAAAACATTGTTGAAGAATCCCAAACAGCGCGATCGCGCTTTCCCTATATATGTAGGAAAATACCCCAGCAGCGCGATAGTGCTTGTTTAATTTTATGCCGAGAAATATCAGTTTTATTGCAATTTGCGAAATGATCGGACGTAGTCTCCCATATTCTTCAGTTAATAATTCTTTCCACTGTTAATAATTGTGTGTTTTAAAATGATTAGACGAAGCAACGCATATAGTAAGTGAAAAATTAACCTCGATTTACTATTTCACTTTTCTAAATTTGGTGCATCCCTAAATAGGTATAATGAATCGAAAAAGAAAGTCTGTAAGCACATTATTATAGTATTATTTCACCTATTGTAAAATGTACTATTTACTATTTACTATTTATTTTGTGTGATCTACTTGCGTCAATAAGTCTCGACTTCGACAATACGTAACACAACGCTCGAAATGTGCTGGGTTTTTCGCGCTGCTTGGGACTCAAACGGTTAATACGTTCGTTTATAAGCTGTTTCTTCAAATGTTTTCAAACTTCCAAAAATCGACGTGAAAAGTTAAATCGAAAGTTTG
>NW_023998432.1:7862818-7956121 GCF_014805625.2 Glossina fuscipes
TGATGTGTATTCATTTTCTCCCATAAATCGCCACTTTGAAGGTAAACAATTCATATTCCAATTTTAAATTACCTGAAAACTTTCAGCTTCCGACAGCAAATAGTAAAAACAGCCAAACCAATGAGCCAGAATCAATAATATATGAATTAAATTGACGACCCGCCACAAATTAGGCCACACGGTTCTACTTTCAACAATATAATAAAATCGTATAGAACGATATACCTAATGAAAAAAATAAGTATGAAAATCAATTTGCACACATTAGTGTTCAGCTGTTTATAATTATCTTAATGTTAATTTACCGAAAATTATTCAGTCAATATTAACGTATAATACATTAATATCCTATCACATAGATATTTTGCTTTCTAAGTCAAGAAACATCTATAAGGAGAGATAGGCGAACGGATTAATTTAGGCTGGAAATAGCGCTAAACAAATGGTAGCTGTGACGCGTCAAGATAAAAGCAGTCATAGTCCAAAGTTCTATTCTTTATCTTAATTTGAATCTATAGAAGTATAATAAGAATATGTAACCTTTCGGCCTGCGGGTTGAGCACAAGAAAACAATCCGATGGACAGACAAGTTAAGATCGATTCAAAAAATGGTTGTGAATCGATCATTATAATAAAATGAGGGTCTGGTTTAAGTGTTCGCTACACTCGTACAGACGCAACGTACCCCTGCAGTACAAGTGGTATAGGGTATAATGAATCAAATGCAATATTTCTATTTTAGGTCACAAACCTTGAAAGTGATTAAATGTCTAGGAAGTCCGAATGTTATTGCTTTTAAAAAAAATGCATCACACGTCATTTTTCCCGCTTTAGGGAACAAGTGTCATTTTTCATTAGGCGATTTATATCAACACATGTGCGAAGCCAGTCGGTGAGTTTTAGGGCATAAAGCATCTTGTTTGCACTTTCCTTTCATTTTCATATACATATTTACGAATAAACAATATTTCAAAAATGTTGCGGATTCCGTAATTATTTTTTTCAAATACGCTTTACCACTTTTTTAAACGCAGTGAGAATTGGTCCATAATTGGCGTTTGGCATAAGATTCGATTATATCAAACACTGACTACGTAGGTCTATTTTTCGGACCCTACCCATATAAGGGTACTTGAGAATGCTTTAAATTTTTTCATAAAATATGGATGTGCCTTTCTTTGATCCACAAAGTTTAATCTATGCTTTAGTAAAAGGTGCGTAGGGCACAACCAGCAACACATTGCAACGTTTTATTAATGCAGAAACACCAAGCCTTTAAAAAATGCATTCACAATTATGTTTCTTTCTCACATCGTGCAATCGCAAATGTGGTACAACAGATACAGATTGTAAATGGAATCAATTTGCGGACTGTCGTATAGGCAAAACGTCAACATCAACTAAATATCGCGGATCGACATTACTAACTTCAAACATAAATTTAAATACAGATTGGTTTACTAAAGCAAAATACGTCTTTTTCAAGACCCTTAAATTCCGTTTCCGCAATTACCTCATCGAAATCAAATAGTTTTTTTTTTAACGGAAAAGTGTAGCCAAAACACTTTTCGAGTCTCTGATAAATTGGAACGGTATTTATCCTCACCAAAAAGCAAAATTTAATCAACAGTTGAAATTTGCATTTTTCGGTGGTTTTGAAAATAACAAAGGTGGTCACGGTAAAACTATTATAACTCATAAACAAGTGGTCGAAGTGGCATGAAGTTTTGACAAGTGATCAGGCGTTAAGCTTGTTTTTTCTGATGAGATAAACTAAGACAAACGTTCATTGATGCACTACAAAAGACACTGCTTGACATTAGCCTTCACTTTGACAGTAAGAATACGCTAGTATTTTGCATAAAATATCTCAAATAGGACCACATCTTTATCTTTTTTCGTAGGATAAATTAGGGCAAGCAGTGAGGAGCATAAGATCAATCGGTCATTTCTGATTCCCTGACAGACCAAGTCAAGAAGAACCTGCGATAGGGCGTTTCAGATTAGGCGCTTTTCTTGAATTAACTGACTAAATTATTAGGACAGTTTTTTGTTTATAAATATTGATGAATGGACAAAGATAAGTTTGAAATACAAAGACCATCCTCGACCACCATCACTTAATTTTTTTGGATTGCAAACAGATCATAGCGTGCAGAATACCTTTATACAGGAAAGACAGCAATTAATATACTTACAAAGCATATTTATCACACATGAGCATACATTGGGTACAAAACTCATATATCCACGGCGTCCTTGGGTAAATGTCATTATTTTAGAAAACAGCCTGATCGTACTGAACAATTAAAGGATGGCGCGGGCGCATAAAACAACTGAATTTTTCCCTCTTCAAACTGCTTTAAGACCACGTAGGAAACATCTACTCACCGAATGTCGTGACACGTACGTTGACCATACTTCGGCCCGTCCAGGTCTGTTCTGTCTATTCACGCATCATACATTTACATTTGGTCGCTGCTCTATTTTTAGGGGCAATCTTGAAATAAACTTTCATGACTCAGCACATCTTTCTAGAAGACTTATACCGACCAAATAATGTGCGTATAAATGCCTACTATTATCACTAACTTTATGAACCAAAACTAAACCATTATCGCTAGAGTAGTCCATCAGTTTAACATGAAAAAACATGACAAAAAGTAAATTTACACCAATACGTCATCTGACCGTCATTCTGACCGTCCGCAATGCCGTTACCTATTATTTTAATTTCGATCGCTCTAGCTACGCACTAGAATAGAGCAGCATTCGAAATCTTTCAATGATGCAATTCAATTTCTTTTAAGAGCTTTGTGTAGTTTTTCTTTCGAAAAAAAACGTTGAGTTCTGCTGATTTACGTTAAGCCAGAAGGCTTGTAATTCATGTTGCGCCCTCGACTGGGCAGGAAGCTGGTTTGTATTCCCATTACCATTATACTTATGCAATTTGTTGGGGATTTAAAATACGCAAAACTTCCGGGTAACATATTCTCTATACGCGAATTACAACTTGCTTATTAAAACAAATACTTGTTTTAATTATATCAGACAGCATTTATATGGCTCGCAACATTTGATTTAAAACAAACAATTTTCTGAATAAATGACGCAAATTTTTGTTAAGAATATTTATATTTTCGTCGACACTGCTTATGAAACAATAACTTAAGTTTGCACTGCGTGAATAAAGACGGAGCTTTCCTCTTATAAAATAGGTATGTCACAAGCCTTTAACTCACGTTTACAGATAAAAAAGAATTAAAGTAAGATTTAAAGAAACAAATTAAAAAAACTTGAATCTAATAGCTCACGTTCGCCTATTTTCATGAAAACCAGAAAATATTTTAATTGAATTTTCTTGAAGCAAAAATGGTGGTCAAACAGTACAAGGTCTTGGCCATACGGCGGTGGATGTACCAAAGTTTCTAGAAAATTAGAAAACAACATCTTTCCAATTTATCAATTCTGCTCGCATTACTTCAATTGCTCGCTTTAATTGCAATCGTTGTTGAGAATGAAGAGTCTGGTCATGTTGGGGCGGCTTATGATTGCACTGTCAACACAAAGGCTTTGTATGGCGTCAACCCGAGTTTGGTTATTATTTGTGCAGCTTCACCCACCTTACATCCGTCCGTCCCATCGCCCTTCCCGCTATAGTTCCCAACCATGATTCGCAATTGAAAGTTTGGCCCATAAAGTTTTTCAATGCTAATTCACCCACTGTTCAAATATTGAACTTATTTTTTTATCCATTATCGCAACACCCAGAAAAAAGCTTCAGACACGCTAAAATATATACATACTCTAAATCAATTTGAACATGTCCGTTTGTTTGTATGTGTTATTACAATATGTGTACCAAACACTACCGCGCTCTCAAAAATGAAACTTTTACGTTTGAATTTGACAAAAATTTGAGAAGTTCTCGAGCGCAGATTGGTCAAAGGAAACACTGGCAGTGCAACATGAACTGAGGCCTCTACACTTCTGGGTATTTACTTTTTGCATATAGTCTTATGCAAATGGTTCAAAACTTTTTTCATTAACAGCGATGTTATTACTAGCAATATGATAATAATGTCTGTTTTAATTTTTTAAGGATTTCATAGACTTATCAACGAGCGGAATGCGTTTTTAAAATCAAAATATTCTGAACGGAAGCGGGTGCTGTAAATTTTGATATAAAGCATCTTCACCATAAATGTTACAAATTTTTTCACAAACCTGCGGAATCAGATTTTCTTCAGAATTCTAGATAATTTTTTTGCTGCAATTATTAGCATTGCCAAAATTACGTAACGCTAAAATCATCTATAGGCAAAAAGCTACGAATTCTTTCCTCTTTAAGAAACGCAAACTATTTCACAGAAATATTAATCGATTAATCTTTTTTTTTTGAGTAACAGAGTTCAGAAATAACTAAATAAATAAAAGACTTGCCATTACTAAACACCGTCAATATAATCATCAAAAATCAAGCAGAGAGCATAAAACGTCCGATGTGTCGGTGAGGATTATCAACTTCTCCACCAATTTGAATTAGCCCAGAATGTTACTTATATTATTAATTTCAATGTACGATAATTACGTTGAGTCAAGACAACGTTCTTAACATTTTTTTTTTCAACGTGTGCCTTGTAGCGTTTTTCATTTTACATGACATCCAAAAAAAAAAAAAAACGACCAGCTAAAGAATCGAATAGAAAATTATTTAATGGTATTCACTAATTTGTTTTAAATTTTCAGTTTGCATGCAAGCGAGCGACATCCTCTATTAAAAATTTATCGACATCAACGGTAGGAATATTTTGAGAGTTTTTCAATTTGGGCTTGCTGGCTAAAATCAAAGACATACAACAAATGCTCATTGCATTAGAAAAATGAGTCTCCGATACTTAATGAAATGTTAATTGGCCTAAAAATATGTCTAACGAACTGTTCGAGATTTTAATGGTTATAATTATTGACTTCATTTACTCTTTTTAGCAAAACTAATTGCAACATCTTTTTCATACTTTAAAAAATCTCGTAAACCGCAGTAATGGTTGTGATCCCATTTTTATTTGTAAAAGATCCAGCGGTATTAAGGTCATCAAATCTAGAATGAAATCTCTGGACCTTACATAGTGACAAGCAAGCTTTTTGTCATCATATACCTGCAAAGAATTAGAGAGATTCTAATTAAAACCCGCAAAATTAATAGTATTCCCAACTCTACTCACCATTAGACCTTGTTCCAGATACCCTGTTCGCAATTGTACTAATATATCAAATATGAAAACTATATCAGTACTGACATCGCACATCAACCAAAAGCTTGACACAGATTGCTGAGAAATAAATATGAATTTTTCACCGAGAAGTTAACTGTTGGAAATTATTTGATTTACCTCCAGTTCAGGAAAACTTTGTCGAACAATTAATGTCCACAGGTTATAAAGAACACATATTGTAAGGGCCATAAGCCAATAGAAATAAAAATTTTCATCAGGATTGACGACTGACCGGCGATTTTGCAAGTAACGCCGCCTCTTTTTAATGTTCATATCAACATCACCAGCAGTCCCCTCCGACCCGGTATCCTCGATCGTTTCCTAATTAAAAGTAGAAAAAAGACATAAAAATGAATGCGCAGGCTATGTACACAATTTTCGCACTTAACCAATTAACTTAAGGTTCCTCAGACATGACACAAACCACTATCATCAATGGAATGCATTCCATTTGGTTTCATTCTTTCGTTCTATCTAAAGAGAGTCCAATCGAGCCCAAACGCAATTGTTGATTGCTGAAAAAATGCAGTCAGGTCCAGAAAAGAAGCATTTAAAGCTCGGCATATTACTCAAAACGACTAAAACAATCTGCTTCGTAAACCGTCTAGAAGCAAGTTCAAACAGCTACACTGCTACTAAAAAGCTTAGCAAGAGCAGCGGTTATCAAAGTTTGTTGCCTCACCTAAAAGTTTCAAGGGGTTTGGTTTGTTCGTGCAAAGAACTAAAAGCGAGGCCAGTCTCTTTAAAAAAGATTGAATAGCATCCCATCAGCTTGAGAGAGCTAAAGTGTTGACGAAAATGTTTTCTTCCAACTTGCAAACTACAAAGCAATTAATCACTGCAGCCGCTTGAAAGGGAACTTGTCAGTCTCAATACTCGTGAAACTCCGGGGTCAGGCGACGTATCAGCTGTAGTTCTAAAAAAATACGCTGCTATAATGTCAGGTCGCAATCTCTTTAACAAGTGCCGGCATTTTCCCAAAGATATCAGATGACCACGGGCGACATTACCAATCTCTTCAAACGTCAAAAACTCCCATCACGATTGGGCACCGGCGTAGTGTAAGTTGCGTTGTGTTTATGTATAAGATTAAGTCCGCCGTCCTATATACCGCACGACATACTACCACAACTTATCGTTCTTCAACTGCATCAATTTTAAGTCGAATGAAAATACTACTCTACACTTTCCTCATCCCCTACCTATAATTCTTCCAGACCAACACTGTGGCCACGCGTGTGAACGATATCTCCTGAACACAAAAAAAGTCAGATATTCGATCATTACATAGCTGGTGTCCGTTTACTGCCCGTTCTTCGTAATATCCATTGGAAAACAAATATATTAAAAATAATAAGCAACTACATTCCTTAGGTTAGAAACACAAAAATTCCATAATAAATTCTAATTACATAAATGCCACACAGTTTTGAGGATATTTTCAGAAAGTTAGACGTTTACTGGTAAGTTTGCTTATTATTTTAAACGGAATTTGCTCTACTCTGATCGAGAAGCTATACTGTCTGAATCAATTAATTTCAACAAAAGATTATTTCGCCAAAATTTGATAAATATTAGGACTCATAAATATACAACTTAGTTCACTCGAATAGAACTCAGGAAAAGTTCTTTTCAAAGCATTGAATTATATCTCTTCAAGTTTTCATTAAGATAACCTCTGTTAAAACTTTGAAATTGAATCAAACTGTAGTAAGCGTTAAATGAAACTTTACGAATCATCATTTGTGTGATTTTCAGGCTACTGCCCACATTTAACAAAACTACATTTCTTATGAACTGTTTCCAGTAAAAGTAATTGCGCAAATGTTCTTAATGTGCTAGTTCTAAACAAATTTTCAATTGGTTAGATAAAGTAGAGTTCTAGAAAGTGTTATAGCACAAAAGCTGTTCCTACGAAGGCAGCGAAGTAAATATTAGATCTAAAGAGCCAGAAGATAAATTCACTTAATGGGAAGTCTTTTTTTCCAACAACAGAGCCTAAATTTGAAATTCAGGCGAAACTCCAATTGTTGGATTGAGTAAAATCGGCGGGCTTAACATTTCTCGTTATAAAAAAATTTTATTGACTACATCAATCCACATCACAACGCTGCAGAGAATTTACACGCTTTACAACTTTCTTTTTCTATTACATTGAAAATGTTATGTGGTTTCGAAAGCCTTGTTCAAATGTGCAGATATGAAGAAATTGATTGAGGCCGAGGGCTTGCTGTAAGTAATGACGCTGTGAAACAGTCAGTCAAAAACAATACGACTAAGCCGGTTAAGCCAGCCGAAATTTAATTGATATTCTTGAATAATATCATAACGAAAGTTGTTGCTTCGTGAAAGGATTAATTGGTAAACCAAATTTTTTGTCCTAGATTGAATTTTTAATATTAATATTTCAAGCACTACACGAGTTTAAAATGGTCTTTTCAATTTCGTTAAAAACAATTTCATTATGATAATAGAAAGGAAAAAGAAAACATTAAATTAAATTATACTAGTATATACTTCTCTATTTTCTACAAAAAATGTTAGAAGAAGAGTAAATGAACGACATATAAAAAAAGAAGACGTATAAAACAAGCACTCTTCGGGGTATTGGCATAACCCGGTAAAAGAAGTTTGGGACACCATATCTAAAGAAGTGGGTATGTCTAATAACTATAATGTAAAGAAGGTACAAGCGGTTGAGTTCGATATTTATACTTTCCAGGCGGACACCGTTAATGTAATTTTGACGATCAGCATCTGCTGCCGGAAAGTTTTCGCATATGACCAAAAGGACTTGGTCGGTTCTCTGTACGAAAAGCTGATCACGCAAAATTTTTGACTAACGTAACGAAAAGAAAAATTGAAAGAGAGAGGACGAAGATGAAGATTAATTCGCAAAACTTTTATGATAATTGGTGCAGTACCCATATTCATTGCCTATATGAGATTCCAATTTTGGGAAAGTCTCTTTGTGCTATTGACCATATGAACTGATAGCTTCTCGATAATTCTAGTGCGCTTCATTTTAGATTAGTTTCCGCTGAAGATTTTAGGACAAATTTCATTTGCGGTAATTTCGAGGCTTGTCAGGGAAATCATAATTGGCGCCAGAAAATATTTCGAACAAAAGTTGACCTTTTTCCGTTCTTCTAAATATCTCGACAAATACCGCAAATTTTCTTTCTTATTACCTTATTCTTTAAAGCCCCTATGAAAATGAAAGAGTATGCAATATGATGAATAAAACGATCTTTCGAAGATATGGATGGCGCAATTTTATTGCAATGTGAAAAAAGTTATATTCCCTAGAATGTTTTCTAAATAGCCAGCTTTACCGAGAATTGTAATAAAAAATGTGTTTCCTTTTCAACGATCGTAATTGATTTATTATTGATAACCCTAATGTACATATCTAACATATATAACATATGTAATAAATCTAAAAAATAAAATCGATATACATATATATATATATATCTAATATATACATATAGTTACAACCAAAAGATTTTTTTGTATACATTACTAATTTAAGTTCTTTTTAATTTTTGTTCACAAAGGGTACGTCTTTTATTTTATTTTATTTTACCCATTTGTACTTGATATTCAACTAAAGAAAATTACAGTCGAATTCAGTGCATCTTAATAGAAAATCTTATACTAATTGTTTTGAAACTAGTATAGAATAAAAAGGAAGAGAAAAAGAAGAATAATAATAACAAAGTAAGTTTAAAAATAAATTAAAAAGTTAAAAATAATAATTCATGTATAAATAAATAAAAAGGGAGAAAAAAAAGGAAAAAGAAGCATGTACACAGCTAGCACAGAGCACACTCGCAACAGATCCAGATTGCAAGTGAACCCTTAAACCATTGCAAACATGCATAAGCTTGGCAACCAACACGTTAACAACACAATATTACGACATAGGTAAATCGAGCATATTAAGCAAAGTTGCTTTATTTTGCTTCACTTTTGACGCGTCGTTACCAATAACAGTAGTAACGCTTTCATTGTCATTATATGTATGGGTACAGATTTATATCCTTATGTAATAGTTGCTCGATACGCCGTATCATTCTCTGAAACGTCTGCAAAGCACAACCATACACAATTTTGTATTTTTAAGTGATTATGGGCTACGCTATCCATATACAAAGGATGTAAGTATGTGGCAAATATAATATGTTTTCCTTTCATTGGTTTTTGGAAGAATTGAAGAATATTAAATTTAATGTCCATCAAATGCTCCGATTGATTTTGATGCAAGTTTTCATATGAACAAATATGAAGAAATTTTTTATTATTGAAAAAAATTATTTGTATAAATAATTTATCTTTATCTAATTTATTTGTTTTTAATTTGATTTACTGACACATATATATTTCATATCAGACATATTCTACAAAGCGCCAATTATTAGACATTAACAAGAACGCGCCAAGCTTCATCAAATAACGTTCGACGACTTTTATATCCTTAAAGACCTAACTTACGATCGATTGAATGGTTTCATTGAGGGATTTTTAGATCTTGACAACGGGTCGAACAAAAGTGAAATTGCGTCAACATGTTTATTTTTTATGGCCCGTAGTATAATCAGTAACTTGAAATTCGTTTTTAGTTTGTAAACCACCAACCTCAAAATTGAAAGTTCTATTTCACGAAAATTTAGATTTTGTTAGACGTTTGGGAATAAGAGTCAAGACTATTGTGGGTGAAGCAGGTACATCAAACATATCAACAACAAAACAAACAGAAGAAGATGCATAGATATGTTTTTCAGGGTATAATACGCTATATGCATATATCTCGAAGAAAATACCCTTTTAAACATGTTTTACTTTTATGATCAGGTGAGACTTCAGCAGGCAATCTGTAGGAAATTTTCAGATAACATAGCAATTATAGCGCAGAAAAGTCTTCTTTACAAAGAAATTTTTGAAATTTAAAATTACCATTTTGAAGTTACATATAAAATAAACAATTCAAATCGCTTCAGATAAGGTTAAGGACCAGTTTTTCACATTATATATATATTATAATTAATTTAGAGCCGATAGCCTGTGTTGCTAGTGCTCAATGTCTCTTTTTTTAGTCTAAGAATTCAATTCATTAGTCTAAAATTAAAATAATAATAATAATATAATTAATTTAGCAATAAAATTAAATTCCAAGACTAAAATTTTAAAACACCAGCATCTAGAGTTATCAGCTTTATTGAAAACTCTACCGCGCTTGAGATTAGGATCTCAGGACAGTTGCGTTGCTGACAGAGGCGATCTTTTCTGTCCTTTCTACTCGGCCGCTCAGGCGTATATATATATATATATATATATGTATATATAATATATATTCATTTATTTTTTCATCGTAATCACATTATAATTGTTTTGGTTGCTGTATTATATTTAAATTACAAAAAGTAATGGAGCAGATGTCATATCAAAGAAGTGGGTAACTTCAACATTGCATAGAATATAAATAATTAAATACTTATGTATGGAAATGTGCTATACAATGTATGGAGATATGCTTTATTAAATAAAGATAAATTATTCCTATAATACAAATTTTTTGACTTTCTTTACATTTTTTTATTTTTTTAAAAATTTGTAAAAGCATTTGACCAACACATAAAATTTCGAAATCTTCAATGTAAATATAATAAACGACAAAGCGGAAACAAATTACATTTGCCAGTCTGTACTTAAACATAGATATATGACCGGAGAATTTATGCTTAATGGGTGGGTAGGTAGATTTGTCGGACGTACATGCGGATGATCAGAAATGGACATCGGACATAGAACGAACGAATGTTTTACATACAAGCATATGACTAGTACAATTTGCTTCTTCTTTTTTCTTCTTGTCGCACGTTATAATTGATAGTGTAGTGGGACTAGGCTCGGGTTGACATTACAGTCTCCTTGGTACGTTACAACGTTCAAAATAAGAGACATTTTTTTGTTCCGCTATTCTTGTTAATCTTCTTGACCGCTGAGTTTCTCAGCGTGCTTTTGTTAGTCTTCGTTGAATTCGTTGAGGCCGTTAACAGTTCTTGGTTTATTTTTCGAGATAATACACTTGTCAGAGCTACGAATGTATGCTACTGCCTTGTGACGAAGTTTTACAATCTTCCTCCTAAGACCATTTCCTCTGCGCTCATTATGGTAATATTTTCGATTTCTCTCGTTTTGAAAAATAAATTCCTCCCGCATGAATTTTTTCTACTATGCACAATGCAGCATGCTCACCTACTTTCGATAAAAACACTTTGTCAGAGTTTGGCGGCTTTTGTTAATCTCAGATAACCATGGTTTGTGATTCCATAATTGACCAACGGACAGTTTTCTTTCCGCCAGATAAGTGTCAAGGTCTTTTTTATGTGGTTCTACCTATTCCAGGCATCCATAACTGTCTTTAACTTTTCTTTCCTAGCGTTTCTTTTACGCTGGAGGCAATATAGGTGCTTGATATGATGTTTCTTCTTGTTCTTACATGAATTTCTTCAAATTCCACTGTTATTACTAAACCGTAGTAGATGATGTGCAGAGTGATTCCTTTAGCCGTAGCTGCAAAACTTTTAGTTTTGTGCCAATTATAATATCTACATATTGTTGGATCTGCACCTCATATGCCTTCACGTCTGTGAGCGTCTTCACTTTAGGGACACTTCCCATATTATTAACTTGTAGCCGGACTAGACAACTTTTTCGAGCACTCCTCGCGTAGAGCCTTATTTTAAAAGGTCTTTACGCAACTGAAACTATGTAAGTTTCTCGGCAAAAGTCGTTTAGTAATAACATTTCGACATTTTAAATTAGAAAAAATTTTGATTCGGCTTAAACCATTTTTCGAACCGCATATTGTTGTTCCTACGAAAGCTAAATCTTTATGGGGTAAAAATGTATAATTTTCAAATTTTACCGTGAAAGTTCGATCATAATAGTTAATTGACATAGACATCAACCTTACCGAATTCGGGCCAATCACCTTTATTTTCTTTTATACCAACTCCTATGAGGATTCACATTAACCTTTATTTGCCAAAAACGCCTAATTGTTAATATATTATTATGAAAATTTGTTCATCATAGTAATTTGATATAAAAATTAAATAGACTATATTTGAACCACACGAGTCTATTACTGTGATCCACTCCCTATGTGATTTCTCCTGGATAGTAAGTCCTTCGGGAAATGTTGTAGTTTTTGATACTTTATGAAATACTTTATGGTGAAAATTGGTCCATAGTAGCAAATTAGAAACAAAATTAACGGTAAGAAATTTGGACCAAATAATAGTATCTCTTAGACCTTAACATCTGTATAGACCTTATCATGAAAGGCAAACCCTTATAGGAAGAGAAAGTTTAATTCGCCGCTTTTACGACGGAAACTGAGAATTAATAAAATTGGTAGGAAGTAAATTCAGTGTGCTAAAGTTGGATGAGACCATGTGATGTTTTGAACATTTTCCAATATGCGGGCTTTCACGAAAGTATGCTTTTGCATAAAAATAATTTGTAATTTTTGGTGTATTATTACCAAACCAAGTGAATAAGTGTGCCAGGCGAAGTGCTGTAGGACATGAAATAGTCTTTCTTACCCGACTATAATATTCTTACAAGTTTTTTAAATCCTCATTACTCTCTCCCTCCTCTTTTTGTTTATTATCGGGAAACTTTTCTTTATTTTAAGTTGTCTTCTGTGTATTTATTCTATGGCGCATGCGGGAAAGCAGAGAAAATATTATTTTCTTTTATTACAATACTTCCACAATTTTTTGGGAAGTTCCATTTCCAGAACAATTCGGCAGTTTTCATGCGGACTCATTTTTTCAAATATGTGATTTTCCAAACAATAGATTGGAAAAGGTGAAGCACAGGTTAATTAAATTCCAATCGAAAACTGATTCAACCAAAGTTTTTCTCTTATTACTTTCGTCTCTATACTTTACAGAAGAATATGTTTTCATTTTAAATCTTTAGTTTATTAGTACGATTATTCTATATTATTAAAATACGAGGGAACTGATTAATGGAAAGTGAGAAAATCGAATAATAACGTTATATTATCAGGAAAGAATACTTTAGCAAAGAAAAAATTAATTTTCTAAAAACTATCTCTAACTTCATATAAATGACACTCAGATGAGCGTAGTGGTCGGAGCATTCCCTTAATTCGTCAGTTTTCTCCTTCTTTTGTTTATTCAAAATAATATATCAATTACATTGCTGAGGTAATGTAAGTAAATCATTTAAGGGTGGAATGGAAGAATTACGAAAGTGCATGAAAAAAAGCTTGGTAGTTTTTGTTGCTGTTACCTCGAAGCGGTATGTACTTAAAGTGAGATTAAACATATGTACATAAGTATGACGACAAAAATATTTTATTACGTATAACCAGTTTGGCTTGGCAAGCTTTCCAATGCACCTCCTATTATAATCATGTACCATGGAAGTGATATTATTGAGGGTGTTGCCCGTATGAAATGTGTCAGTTTTGCGGACAGAATAGTAATCTTATACAACTTGCTATATATTTAATTTAAATTGTAATTGCTTTGATTAAGTTAAAGTTAAGTTAAGTCATTTGTGATCTCGCTTATAATGAGTTAGGGGTGTCGTCTTGGTTCTTTAATTTCTTCTTGAGCTACCATTGAACAAAAACGTCCATATATTGAATTTTATTACTATATATACTCTTGGGAATTAGGGCTCCTAACAGCCACTGGAGCAACGTCTAAACGCTTATCATCATTGTTAACAAATAGTGAAACTGTTGGGAAACTGATACATTTTTATATAAACCTACTGGCTTAAAGCAGCAGCAATATACAAAATGCAGCAACAACAATTATAGTCACTGTGAAAACAATTGAATTTACAATAATATCACCAATAATAATCATCAAGTAGACTAACGTGTTTATTTGTGTCTGTTTATGTAGTTGAAAGTAATTCACCACTGAAAAAGTTTGAATCCAGTACATAGACTTCAGCGCGTAGCGTACGTACGGGAAAACTAACATCTCGAAACAGTGATAGTGCCATCATTACAGTTGATTGGACATCTCAAATACCAACATCGAAGTTACACTGCGTTAGATCCAACTTTAATTAGTGATTTTTGGTTGTATTTATACATAGTCTTTATTAAATAACTGTAAATAATCGTATTCCTATTTTTGGCTATTTGTGTTCGTATAGCTTGTCAAGCGTTGCTCTACCTTATATGCTGCTAGTATCGTATCAGGGTGTGTGAATAAGCAGAAATTTAAATTAATAATCTTTTAATCAGATCCTTCTAACTGGGTAACGTAGAGAGGGCCGATAAAATCAGAATAACTTGTTTACAAGGCAACTGTATCTTGTTGAGCAAAAGCGGCGGCCAACATAGGGCTTATTTCAATGGTGTTTGATAGTTTTCCACTAACTTGATTGAAACTAATAACATTGTTTTTACCCTGTCATCTGGTAATATTATTGATCAATTATATATTTTTCAGATGTCGCCTCATGACTAATGCATCGCTATTTTAATTGATTATTAAAATATCTGGCTATTTTCATATAAATAATTTTTGGATTAATTTATATATAACACAAATGTGTTGTTTTTTTTTCGGGTGTAAACTCATGTGTTCGAGAACTGAGTGAACACAATTTGGATTTGTTGATCTTTTGACGTATTGCCATTGTCAAACCAATGTTTTTCCCAGCCTATCTACTTCTCTTTGTATCGTGCATAGATGAATCGAAATTTTATTTTAGGATGTCTGACGTGGTGCAGTATTTGGCTTTGTTGGGTTTATTTGTAAATGGTTTTGGACTCAGGGTTGTGTAACTGTAATATAGACTCAAGTCATCCACTATTTACTGTGAACCGCAGTTGAGTTAGGTAATGCTCTATGCTCATTCGAGAAAAGAAGTACAATTTTGGACGAACGTTACTTTTCAGTTTACCGGCAAACAATTCGAAGACCCTAAAAGTTTTCTTTCTTTTCAGTAACTTATATTTCACTTATTTTGTTTGGATTCCCTTATATCATCTTTAAAGTAATATATGCATATTTGTTTTTTTCTACTTATATTTTACCATATTTATGTTATATATCTGTACATTATATATATTATATATATTATGTCATATTGTTAATCCACTGAATTATCGCATTTATCACTACATATTATACGTCAGTTCAACATTTCAGTGCAACAAAGATCTCACGCTTGATATTTTGAACCAAAAATCTGAGTCAAATACGCAACTTAGAACGAATATACAGGCTACGCCATCACAATTGCCTGCTAATAATGTATCAATTTCAATGATAAAGTCTCTCATTATCGAAACTTTTATATCGGAATTAAAATAAATACTGCTCAACGTCAATCAAATTTTGGTAATTTTTCAGTTCCCATTGTATCGCTTCCGATATCCCTTAGACCACCCAATAATCCTTCATATTAAGATTTGAGCCCATACAAAGTGTCCAATATTAAAACCAGTTGACTTTTAAAGTTTAGTGGCAATGAAAAAGAAAGGCTTGACGGTTAATAATTTTTTGTATCGATTCCAAGTTCTAACTATACAGAGATTATGAAAAAACTTTGAAGTTTTATGCCGCCACTTTCACAAAATATTTATGGAGAAAGCATTAGATTGACATTGGAGATACAATCATAAGGTTCAGTTTGTTGAATGGGATAGCCTGTGCTGTGATCTAAGAATTCAATTTAGGGATCGACATTTAAGAGAAATGACTTATGGTAGCCAAAGTTACTTGAAAACTTTTGATATATAATGTAACATTATCTTGCAATTATCCGATCGACTTGAAATTTCTATATCAGAATTGAAAGGAATTTACGCCCAGAAATTCGTGAGGAACATTTGCATTTCGAAATTACATCTCCAGCTTGTTTAAGAGAATTTGTATTAAGGCATAAGCTTCTAGATGAAGAGCTAAATAAATCTAGGTTCACCAAATTCAACGTTCGCAATGTTTCTGAAATTTAAAAGGGTAAGCTTTATGATGATATTATCGATGAAATTAAAACAATGACTTGTCGGAAGAACGGCCATGGCTGCAAAGACTGCCCAGCTGATAGACGTGTATTCTGTTATGATTGTGCCACTTCTTGAAACCAAATTGTCTTAAATGTAGCAACACTCCACAAAGCTTATGAGCAAATTCGCTGAATCTTCCGAGGGCCCCAAAGGCGCATTAATTTAAACACGGCCTGTCTCATTCCAAACAATTCCTACAGCGGGTTCCAAAATTTCATTGAATGGTCAGTCCGAGATAATTCAATTAGACAATCATGTTTCCCATAGTGCGTGCGAAAACTTCCCTCATAGGATTCTCAAACCTTATCACGTCAGTTTGCTTGAATATAATAAGACCAAAGACTGAATTTTTAACGAAATCTTCTCCGTTCTTTCGATTTTTAAACGATTTAAACGATCCATCACTTGATTACGTCGCTTCTGGAAATTTGTTTTAAACAGTAGAAGATTATCCTGTTGTTCTGTTCTGACATCCGACTATTTGTTTCTGTTCAGTTGTTTGCTCAAGATGAAGCAGGTCTAGTTGATGCTGGTTCTCTGTTCCAGGTTTTGCTTCCAATTATGCAAAAAGTTTTCTTCAAGGAAATAAATACCCTTAGAAAACATTTATTGTATCTTTGAAAACGACTGACATGCTGCATTGCATAACCAATGATCTTACTTTTAAAAGTAAAACTGACTTTTTTGATTATTCCATTTCTTCTAAGGAATCGATTTCGTTGGCACCTTTGACCTAGTCAAAGATCCCTCTTGTGAAAGTCTAAACACATCCTCGGTTTTTAGTTGTAACGAGGTTTCTTTCTTAAAAAGGAAGCCATTCAATACTGAGTATTTCACTGATGCATACAATTTGGGAAAAGTTGATTCGCTCATCATTAGGGGTTCTATTCGGCAAAAAATTGTTTTTAATTTGCACATTGAGTTCTCTTTAAGTAAAGTCAGTTTCGCGCTTGGTTTCATTAAGAAGTAATTCAAAGAACTTAAGGATCCTTACATTACAAAAAACCTATACATGTGCTTAATTAGACCAATATTTCAGTATTTCGGTTGTGTGGTCTCCTTCCTATAGGTGTTATGTAGATTCAATTCAATCAGTTCAAAAGCAATTCTTGCTGTTTGTCCTTAAGAATTTGTGTTGGGACCCGCTTGTCTCTTCGCCTCCTTACGATAATAGGTTGCTTCTGTTGTCCTTACCGTCACTTAATAAACGTGGATTCATTATTGGTATCTCCTTCTTGACTAAGTTAATTAAAGGTACTATCGAGTTGTTTGCAAAAATCTAAATCATGTCTATCACTTAATCTCAATATCGAACTCTTTAAATTCTATTAAAGCAACTTTGCTTAATACACGCGATTTGCCTATGTCCAATCTAAACTAACTTGTAATATCAACATCTCCTTATGAGTCGGAAATCAATTCGTGTTGGTTACTGTTATCGGTTGCCAAGCTTTTGCATGTTAACAATGGTTTAGGGGTTTACTCGCAACTCGGATCTGCATCGGATGAGGCTGTCCCTCTGCGCTAGACGCGCACAGGTTTTTTTCCTTTTTTTATTTATTTATACATGAATTAATTTTTGCTTCTGTGTTTTTCTTTTCTTTTCTATACATCTTTATGCTAGTTTTCGATTATATATAAGACTCACGTCTAAGAGTCTATTAAATTCGGCTATTAATTTATTTTAGTTGAATTTCATGTGTAAGTAAATACCTGGGACATATAATCGGTCATGGAAATATCCAAACAGATCCTGATAAACTTTGCACCATTTGTGGCTATGCTTTGCTGAAATCTGTTCGCCACTGATGAAAATTTTTAGGTATTTGTGGTTGATACCATCGTTTCGTGCGTGATTTCGCATCTCTGTTCACCCCCTGGGCTGATATGTTAAAGAAGAAGAAGAATTACGAATTGTCAGAGGAAGCAAGGCTTTTTTTGAACATCTGAAAGTACAACTATGTTCTGTAGCGTTATTACGGAGTCCAGATTTCACTCGCCTATTTTCTTTACAACGTGATGCAAGCTAATTTGGAGTTGGCACTGTGTTAGCTCAAAAGAAAAATAATAGAAAAAGAGGTTCCTATTGCTTATATGTCTTATAAACTTTATGGCGCTCAAAGTAATTATTCTGCATCAAAACAAGAATATTTAACAGCCTTTTTGGCTATCAAAAAGTTCCGACCCTATAAGGAAGGACATGAGTTTGAAGTTATTTTAGATTCTCTCATATGGTTAATATGTTTAATGGGTCTATACAGTCGGCTGGCTAGATGAATAGTTAAATTACAACCTATCAATTTCTTAAATAAGCATCAATTTCTTAATTGTGCCCGATTCATTGTCCCGTGTTCATTTCGAAGACGTCCAAGAAATTAATCGTGTACACACGGATAATTGCCTTTTAGAAGAATTGACCGCAATATGTTTCGTTAAGGAACTAAGCGCACGCTAAATTGACGCATTTATCTAACATTAGTTATATAATGGGTTCCATCAGTCATCTTACAAATGGCTTAATTAAATTCATAAGCATCCATTGAGCGCACTTGGAGGCATCATTAAAACCATATTTAACTTAAAATCCTATTTTTATTGGGCGAAAATGGTTAACCAAATTTCAGAGTTTGGTCCCACCTGTGATGTCTATAACCAAACGGAAGTACCGAACCCAGTTCTTAGGTCACCTATGGGCCAGACAACAATTTATGTTCGGGCTTTTGCAAAGTTATATCTCCATTTATTAGGTCCTTATCCGAAATTGGTTTTTAATCATATTGATGTTATTACGGTTCTCGATCATTTGCGGAAATTTCACTTTCTCTAACCTATCAAAAAGCTTAATACCCAAAATATAGTTGCTTTTCTGGAAAACCGTCTTTTTCACACCTTTAGTGTACCTTAGTCAATTAAGTCCCATTCAAGTCGTCCATTAGAGTATTGTGGTGTTCGTCATAACTTTACCGCCTTTTCTACTCTGTTAGCTAATGCGAACTGACGAGTAAATCGATCCGTTTAGCACCCATCACATCGTACATTAAACTCTCTAAACGAGATTAGGATGAAAATTTATCGGTCTTTAGTTGAACCTTGAAAAGGCAAGCACAAATTTTTCTTCATACTATGTTCTGCTTGGAAAAAACAAGTTAACTAATAACAAACTTTATGGGGCTATTTAATGTAGCCCTAAAAAATAATTTAGTCTGTAGCTCTATAGTTGGACAGACCTTGAGGACTTACAGATATAACCCGTTATAACCCCTAAAAAAGATTCTCATAGATTCCTGATATACTGGTCATGTGAGCGTGTTGTTCATATGATATGCCAACTTTACAGGCAGAAAAATCAATTAATCTTCTAAGCCTGCCAAGCGATCGTGTGTAAGCCAGCTGCAGAGAGATTTTGAAATAACACTTCTCAATCAATAAAAGGAATTTTTTTAATGTCCTGTGTTATATTATTCGATTTGTTAAAAGACCTGACTCAAGCCCGATTGCGTAATTCTTTACCTTCTTGCATCCTTAGATGCAATTTGAACCTCCCATTCTTCAATCGTTCAGCCTTGTACATAATTAGTGCTGGAGTTAACGTATATCGGTCATCCCTCTAAAACGCAAGCAGATCAATAAGTAAACAATACTACTGTAAAGAAACTAGTAAAAAACGTTCTTAGATTAATCACTTCATATAATTCATGCTCTGAATTTATATTCGTTTCCTGGTTGTCCCCGTAAAATTTGATGATATGAATTTCTTCATAACTTTTTCTTAGATTCTTCCGGAGGTGAGTGTCTTATAATATAACCAATAGACCAAGCGTGTAGTGCTAATTGTTTACCCTCGAAAATAAAAATACTTAATAAATACAGTGATTATAAAGACTACATTATACGTAGAAAATCTTTTTATGGTGAACAGGGACTCATAAAAAGAAGATCTCACAGATTGTCTACAGAGATCTGCAAAAAAATAGCGCTCGATTATTTAGATGATAAGATCTTTATTTTAGAGGATAAAATTTCCACTTTAGCGTAGGGAAATTATAAAATAAGTAATCAATAAATTAATAGATAAATAACAATGTGTAGATAATATGTATATATGAATAGATGTAAAAAAAATTGTTGAATTTTTATTTTATTTAGATTTTAATATTTACAGCAACAGTAATAAAAATATTAATAATAATAGCGAACACTTTCGTTTGAACTTATACATTTTTATCGAAGTAATTTAATTTTGTTAACCCATGAATTATGAGTTTCACCCAACCCTAGCCATTTGAAAGAAAATTTGCTTCTCTTCTTCTTCAATATCTTTTCCTCTAAATAGGCATTCCTGCCACAACGTTTTTGCATTTCATAAAATTATCCTAATATTTCAGTCTCCATGTAAAGAAGCGATCGCTCCCTTACGCTTATGCATATATATAAAAATACTATTCTCACACTATTCTCACATACATATACACTTATACTTATACTTATATTCATACCCATCCACCCATGTGAACTTCCTATTTAATTATTATTTTGAATAATGTAAACTAAAATTTACATTCCTGAAAAAAAAAAACAAATTAGGCAACAAATACAAAAGGTCTTCTTAAACAATAAATTTCCTTGCAAAGAACGCCTGGAATTAGCACTGACTATACCCCGGCTATAGAACGGGGAACCCTGACGTGAAATCGTTACATCCTTTTAATGCTTAATAATGTAAATAGCAGAATTCGTAATTTTTATTTAACTAAACTGAAGTATTTCGGCGGTCCAGCTCGGTTCATAGCCTTTAAAAAATATTCCTTTAAATTCGATAATTCCATCATAATATCCAACTTTAAACTTTGATTTTGGAATGGTTTGCGAAAGTAATATACACCTTGTAATATCTACCTCTCGTTGTCTTTTTTGACTTCATTTGGTTTCGTTTTTATTATTCTATGATATATATTAGTGTATTTGGCTAGTAAGGTTTGAAATAAGTCTATCCATTTGTGCGGTTTTCACTAAACATTACCCGCATTAAGTTTTCTAATATTTTTTATTAAATCTTTCATATTTGGAGGCTTTCATATTAGTGTATGTGCGATAATTGTTAGTGTAATAATCTTTCATCAACTCTTTAAAATCTTGTTTAAAAAATTCCTTCCCTGATCTGCCTGAATATTCTTTGGAGAGATATCTCTTCTTTTTAATACCTTTCTCATGGCCTTAACTATCTGAGTTGAACTTTTAGATTTTACTGGTTGTGCGAAAGTGTATTTGGAAAATACGTCAATTACAACCACAAGGTATTTGTAGCCTTTATTTAGTTTTTGAAACGGAATTAACTCAGCTAAATCTAATTTCCAGATATCATTAATTGCTTTTTGGATGAATCGGAAAGTTTTTTCCGGTGACCTAAAGATATCGTACAATTTAAACAATTTAGCGAGTCAAATTCGTCCCGAAAATTCATTTAAAGTTAAGAGAATATATAAAGACGTGACCATTAAACCTCACGGTTATATATTAATGGACCTTACGCAAGGCGTAAATGATTTATTAAGATACTAAACGAACATATTTAATTCGAATTTTTGCTATTGCTTTTCAAAACCAATAATAACAAACTAAGAATAGCTATACTGAACTGTTCTGACGATGATTAATCAAAACTTTGAATGAGATTATTTTTAACACCATAATTGGAAACAATAAACTAAAAAATAAGGATTTGGAGGCTTTAAATACGTATAAAAAAGGACTTCGATTCATCGAGACCATAAACCAAAACGCGACCATAAAGTCCAAAAGGAAAGTTTTTGTGCAGAACAGTGGGGGCTCTTGCCTATAATTTTAGCGTGGCTATTACGTTGATTCATCCGAAAATTGTTAGGCAATGTTCAGTAAATTTAATTCGAAACTAAATAAAGTAGTTTTACTATACCCAAACGCATATGCTGTAATGATGGATGACAAATATTCAGCGCAACATATTAATAGAAAGTTATTACCATATTTCAAGATCGTCTCTCTTTCAGAATATAAGAAGTGGATCAAAATTGAACAAGAATTAAATACTAATCTTAAAAGAAAATTGGAAAAAGAAAATTTTGATAATGTACCTGAAATAATATTTTCTAAAAATGATGTAAAAAATGCGAAAGTTCACATTGAGAAACATGAAATTCCTCTAAAAACCGTAAACAATGACAGCACATTCACTAATAGCAGAGAAAAATTGGAAAGTGACTTGGACAAAAGTATTTCGAAAGATGAATTGAATGACGCCTAAAAAGTACCTAACCAGAAATACAGGAGTCACTCCACATCAAGTAAGCAAACAACCTGAAAAACCTGACAGAAACCCGAGAATTCAGAGACCTACTTCTCTATATAACAATCGATTTATTGATAACTTAAAACCACGGTTGATTTGATTAAAAATGCAAATATTATCAATTCGAATAAAAAACAAAAATCGGTTGAGAAATCTCCAATTCAGACAGGTGAGAGTATTTATAAAAATGTATATTTCCATCAACGTTAAATCAAAACTATTACAAACCAATTTTGAATTCATGCAGAAAATTTTGACCTATGAACTACATGGAGAATTTTTACGTTGCTTTACATTATGGATGGAAAATATTGGAAGCACAATTCATAAACGAATCATATAATTATTAATCCTGGAGTACTCATAATAAAGTACTCCAAACAAAAGCAGCTTTATATCCGTCCAAAATAGTACAAGTTAAGACGTTCGCTCTGTATCGTGGAAGTCATACTCTATCATTAAATAATATCGTCATAGGACAACTTCCAACATTTTTAGCTGTTTCTATGGCTTGTAGTAGTGCTTATTCAAGCGATCGACCAATGGATCCTTTCAAGTTCGAACATTTTCAAAGATTTAATTCTTCAGTAAATGGTGTTCAAATATTCGCTCAACCACTTGAATTCGTTTATTCAGCAGCAAAATTAAGACAACCGGAGCTAATAGCTTATATTCAAATTAGACTGAATCAATCACTCAGATCATGGTCCTCATATAAAAAAGAAACTTTTTGATAACGACTGTTTTATACTAGCATTTGACCGTTGCTATGGTAAAAACCCCTTGAAAAAATTTTGCAATTTTTTAAATAGACGCGTATACATATAAAAGGCAGCAGATCAGAAGATACTTTTTAGGCACTTGTCATAATTATGCTTTGGTTTATAGTTTATACAAAAGTAAACGGAACAGTTTAAATGCTTATCTAAAACAATTTAGTAAAACTCACTGCAGGTTTAATAATAAAAAAGTTCTTAAACTATGTAAAAGGAATTTTTAATAAAACAAAAGTTAAATTTTCCAATTCGACATTAAATCCTTTATTTTCGTTTTGAATAAACTCAAAACTAGGTACACTAAAGTTATCCATTCCATTTTTTTTCAAGCGGTTTTTGGATGGAAGGCGCTTCGACAGAAGCATCCACACTAAGTCACCCGCAGGTGATTCCAAATAAAGGGAGATTTTCTGTCTAAATTAAGTTGCTTTTGCTTCACATTCAACTATTCCAAGAAACTCACCAAAATTCAATTTATAATTTATTTTAATAGGTTCAACGAAGCTCACATTCACATCTTTACCGCTCTGATTATAAAAAACATATTGTTAATTATTGTTATTTATTTAATCCTTTAGTTTATTATCTCATCAAGAATTTTATTACTGAAACTTTGAAAAATGTTACGTAATAATGGTCATTGCTTAAATCTTCTCTTGGAATATTCTTGCGACTTATATCGGGAGTCGTAGTCTGGAGTCCCATTTTGATGGAACTGCCAAATTTGGTTATTTTGCATGAAGCTTGATTGGGAGACAGGTGCCCAATTTAACTTCGACCTTTGAGAAATTTAAGCAATTTGACTCAATGACGCTGGAGATTATCTGCTAGGTTGCGTTCATCAAAAATCTTCAAGTTCACCTTCGTTGTCGTCGGAAATCGAAATACCGAGCCTGAAATCGAACCTGACATTAGGAAGGTATAAAAATGACAAAGTTGGTTGTCATATGAGAATGGTAGCTTCCTAACATTCTTACTCCTGCAGTATGTACATTTTCGTTTTGTAGTGATGTTGATAATATTGGTGTTGTTGTTGTATTGTTGACTAATTCCATTTTCTTAAATATTTAAAGCTTTTCTAAATGGAACGTTGGTAGTTTACTCAGCTTTATAGTTTGATTATTTTTAAAATAAGTAAAGAGAAAACACTGCTTATATAGGAAAGAAATCTTGGCGAACTTACCTTCAAGCACTACTTGTAAAACTCCTTCTGGCTTTTATTACCTTTCGTTTTTCTCGATAAATACTTTTAAGTATGGCTATAAAGTAATAAGCAATATGCAGTTTGGCTTTTTTTGTCGTTTATAATGCACCATAATACTAATTCTTTTTCCACTTTTAAACGGGTATTTATATGAATCGAAATACTAATAGTAAGAATACAAATGAGAAAGGATTATAAAACATTTGAGTGTTTTGAAATACAATATGGTGAAATAGGTGCACCACCCAAAGCGCACTTAATTTTTCTTCTTCCTGGAAATTTGTTTATGCATTTGTATACACGTTCGTGTTTACTTATTATCAGTATCATAAATAATGCATGCCCATGAAGGAATCCTTTTTTCGTTTGTTAATAAGGATGTACATAGTAAATTCAAATTTAGTTATGCATTTCTATGCACGGTTGTGTTCAATTGTTATCAGCATCACAAATAATATATGAATTGGAAGGAAGCCTTTTTTCGTTTGTTAATTAGGATGTACATAACAAAGATAGGATTGATCGAAGAACATTTTTGGCGAACATAAGGTGTGGGTATGTAATAGGATAGATACGCAAGTAATGTTATTTTTTGCTCGTACTTTCATACGAGCAATCCCTTTTTCACTGAAAATTGAGTTGGATTTTGAATTGTTTGTTGGTATGAAAAATATATGTTGTTGCTTAATGGTGTGGGGAAAGAGCAAACGTTATGCATGTGAGGGAACAGTGGGTATGTGTTAGTGAAGTTAGTTTATTTATTTTTTTTTATTTTATTTATTTATTTATTCCACTTATACAAGAAACTCAACTAAAACAAAATGGCAGTCGAGTTCAATTGACTCTTAAGTAAATCTTAAAATTATTTAATAATAAAACTTAGTATAAGTACAATAAAACAAATAAGGAGGAAAAAAAAAAAGAAAGAAAAAAAAAAAAAAAGCATGTACACAATTAGCATAGAGCCACGCCACAACCGATACAGGACCAAATTGCAAGTGAACCCCTAAGCCATCGCAAACATGCATAAGCTTGGCAACCGATAATTGTTAACAACAAATTAATTTTCGACTCATAATGACAAAATCTAAGGTTAAATCAGTTTAAGCACGACATAGGTAAATCGTGCTTGTTGAGCAATATTGCTTTAATAGACTTTAAAGAGTCCGTTAATGAGAATAGATGGTAGACATCATTTAGGTTCTTGCAAACAACTCTGAGCGGGTTAAACAGTTCAAAGTTATATTTGCATTGACTAAGTTTTATCAACATAAAGTACCTAGAGAAGCGGTTAGGGACATTAAAGCAAATCTCACGAAGTAATGCGGGCGAATCAATTGCACCATTTATTAATTTGATTAGGAAGGAAACCCCAAGAACAAATCTACGTTTCTCGAGTGACGGTAAGGATAACAGAAGCAACCTATTTTCATAGGGTGGAAGAGTGGAAATCGGGTCCCAACCCAAATTCCTAAGTGCAAACAGCAAGAATTGCTTTTGTATAGATTAAATTGAACCAACGTAGCATCTATATGAAGGAGACCACACAACAGAGGCATACTCAAGAATAGGTCTAACCAAACACGTGTAAAGCCTTTTAGTAATATAAGGATCATCAAGCTCTTTGGACCACCTCTTTATAAAACCAAGAGCGGACCTAGCTTTGCTTAACGAGGACTCAATATGCAAATTGAAACGTAACCTATAATCGAATAGAACGCCTAAATCAATGAACGAATCGACGTCTTCCAACCTGTGCGAATCAATGAAGTATTGGGTACTAAACGACTTCCTTCTTAAGAAAGAAAGCTTCTTACATTTATTTAGATTTAGCTTCAGAAGATTGAGGGAGCACCATGCAACCAAATTGTTCAAATCACTTTGAAGATGATGTGATTGCGATTCTACGGAAAAAGAAGTAAACAGTTTCACATCATCAGCATACATTAAAATCTTACTGAATTTAATCACGGAGGGCAAATCATTGATGTAAAGATTAAATAAAATAGGTCCCAAGTGGCTACCTTGAGGTACGCCAGACGTCACGGGAAATTCATCCGAGGTAATGAGGTTAAACAAAACCCTGAATGATCTACCATATAGATAAGAGCTTAACCATTCAACTAAGAAGAGAGGAAAGCCAGAGGTCTGGATTTTAAATCTAAGAAGTCTATGATTAACCATATCAAACGCCTTGCTAAAATCAGTGTAAATGACATCAGTGCGAGAACCACTAGAAAAAGCCTTGAAAACATGAGAAGTAAACTCCAACAGATTGGTCACCGTAGATCTTCCCTTTCGAAAACCATGCTGGAAAGGAGAAATATACAATTTCATGGAAAAGGCTATATGCTGAGCCACAATTCGCTCGAACAGTTTAGGTAAGACACTCAACTTGGCGATGCCTCTGTAGTTCTCTACAAGTTGCCTACTACCACTTTTGTGAATAGGAATAAGGAAAGAAGTCTTCCAACACAAAGGGAAAACACCTAAATTCAAAGACTTATTAAAAATCTTTGAGATAACATCACAAAGCTCGCCAGCACAAGATATAAGTACACATGAGGGGATGCCATCGGGTCGAGGCGAACAATTATATTTCAGAGAGTTCAATCCTTCAAAAACGTCATTTTCCGATATAACAAAGTTAGGAATTGAAACCGAATTAGAAATCGAATATGGATAATTTTCCGATAAATCAAAATTGGCAGTTGAAAAGTTCTGTCGGAAGTATTTCGCAAAGAGATTTGAGGATTCAAAATCATCCGAGGACTCGGAGCCATTAAAAGACACAAACGACGGATTTATGGAGATTTTTCTTTTGGAATTAACGAAATTAAAAAAGTATTTAGGGTTAGCAAACAAGGAGTCTTTAACAAACTGAAGGTATCTGCAGTAGTATTGGCGGTTGAGGGAATTAAATTTATGCCTTGCAACAGAGTAAGCGAAATAGTCGAAAGAAGAACCACTTTTCGAAAATTTTTTGAACAACTTGTTTTTCCTATTCTTGTAGTATTTAATTGTCTTATTAAACCACGGGGGATCCTTACTTCGAGGACGGGACTGCTTGATCAGAACGGATGCAGAAATAGCTTGATTTAATACATTGTAGAACGACGACAGTAAGCTATCAATGCTTCCCTCTGAGAAATCGAGCACAAAATGAGAAAGATGAGATTTTAGTATGGAAACATTGATTTTATGGAAATCATAACGTTGATATGAAAAATTTGAATTTGGAACGTTATAGAGGTTCAACGAACCAACAGACTTGTAATGAAAGGAAACACCCAATGCTGGATGATATGGATCCTCAGGTAAACTAAACGGAAGACAACGATTAACGCAAAACTCAGGAAAATTTGCAAAGCAGAGATCAAGAAATCTCCCATTACAATTAGGGGTACCATTGTATTGAACTAAATTATTATCAAATAATTCATTGAAGAACACAACGGCTTTATCAGATGTTGAGGAAGGAATCAAACAGCCAGAACTATCACTGTAAAACCAATTGACTCGAGGCAAGTTGAAGTCACCCAACGCAAGGACTATATCGGTAGATTTAGATTGCTTGGCCACTTCACAAATGAGGGCGGCCTGTTTCTTATATACAGAGATATCCGAATTTGGGGGAATATAGGAGCAGGTCACATATAAGTGTTTGTTAGGAAATTTCACTCGAATGGCGATAAATTCAACATCGGGAGTAGTTGGAAATTCAAACGAATAGGTGGGGAGTGCCGTAGAAATAGCAATTAAAACACCACCACCATTACGATACAAACGATCGTTTCTGAAAACTTGAAACGAATTATGGAAAAGTTCCGACGAATGTAGAACTGGCTTCAGCCATGTTTCAGTGAAGACCAGACAGGAAAACTCCGTACTCACTGAATTTAGGAAGGTAGAACGAATTTTTGAGTTTAGGCCCCTAACATTTTGATAAATGAGAGAAAATGAGGCTGAAGAAGTATTTAGTTTTTTGAAGGGGAAAGAGCTAATGCATTCGCATTACGGGGTCGGTCCCGAGGGATAAATTCCTTAATTAATGATCCAACCGGCCACAAAGTTTTATTTAAAATCAAATCCATATTTTCGGTCGGAACTAGAATTTTAAAAGATGAGATAGCTCTAGCTTGAGAAGGACCCAGTTTGAAAATACTAACTCGCTTTAAATTGACAGAAGGGGCTTTCGCAGCCAGATAACCCCTTATGTTTTCAACAGATGTATCTGGTGCCAGTCTTGACACAAATATGGCCTTTCTAGGAGGAACTGCCTTCAAGCATATGTCATCAGTACTGGGAGCAGCAGGGTTAACGGATGGGGAGTTATGAGTTGGGGAAAATATGGAGGGGGTAACCACACTTGCACGAGGAAGGTCTGTGTGTGCGTGCGTGTGTGTGTGTGAACTAATCTGCTCGAAGCGGTTAAGCGCATACTCGTCGTTCCCCCATATATACACTGCTATCCGGACAATATGACACAATTTCTAATTAATAATAATAATAATAATATTTGTTAATGTGGGCAAAACCTGTAAAGAAAATTTGATAAATTTTAGTAGTATAAAGGAATACATAGCCAAAAAATAAATCAACTATATTCCTGTGACTGATCTTTGCGGTAAGCCGTATTTTAATTTAATAGTTCAATAGGTATTGCAGCGACACTGAGCAAGTTAACTAAGTTTCTTTGCTGTTAAGCATTCTACACATACATTGCAAATAACTTTTTTCCACTCTACGTGAAGGCTGCGTCGCCTATCTGCGAAGTTGTTGAAGCGTCTAAAACAACTGATGTTTTTATAGGATCGACGGATTTAAATTTACCACGTGTGTCACGAAGCTTTAATGTCCATTCAGGCTGTATAATAATGATTACATCGCTTGACGGAGCAAAACATTTCGTCACTCATATGTTTACAAGGTCAAGTCTTCACTGCTTACCAATTCTAAATGTTTTTACACTTTTGTTAACAATAAGCGCAAAGCCAGGCGCTTTCCTGCGTTGATGTCCTTTAATGGGTCCGATCCTTCTAATGGTGTGGAGATTTCGAATTTCTCCACGAATTTCTTTCAACTTAACTTTTTAGCCGAAATTTATGATGCCACCATAGCTTATCGGCACAGAGTAAAAGGCGCAATTATAATTTCGAGTATTACTCTTTTGATGATGAAGTTCTTCCTAAGACAAGTAAAGTATTTTAATTCATCAGACCTTGATAAGATATTGCGTTATCTATATTGAAGTCGTGTGCTGAGTTACTTTATGGTGTTCTTGCAATACTTTTTAACCCCGCTCTGAAACCAAGAGTTTTCTCTGCAATTTTGAAAAATAGTCTTCATAATCCATAAAAATGGAGTAAACAGTAGAAAACCATAGAGACGTTGCTAAATTGATTAAACTAATTTCTTGAGCGTATCGTTGCTTGACATTTTACTTTTGCAATAAGGTCCTACAGCTCTCCCGATAAGTACCTGCGTTTTATACATGGCAAATCAATCATCACGAACTTACCTGAACTTTCGAGTCGAATGTTTAAGGCTTTCTCCTGTGGATTTTAAACACATTTATACAGACTTCAGTAAGCCTTTTGGCAGAAATAACCATAGGTTTCTCGTCTACAAATTGTTGTCGCTGGGCTTAACTGCATATATTTTTAAATGAATAGGATTATATATCCTAAACAGAACGTCCTGAGGACTCTATAATTCCTTTCAACTGGTTCAATTTCCAGTTTTGTCTGACGTTCCTCAATGTAGTCACTTGGTTCCAATCTTATCTGTATTTTATCTGAACATGATTGAGTCATCCCACACGTTGATGTATGCGGATGATGTTAAAGTCCTCACCTCTTCAACATTTGATATAATTATATTAACGTTCAATCCTAGACTTAAGTAACGCGGCTAAATGGTGTTAAATTATCTTTTAAATGTAAAAAATTATCCCTTCTCGTGAAGAAGTTTGCTGAGAAAAGCATTGAGCATTGAACATATATAATGGAATATATATATGGCATTGGATAATAATCTTGTTAGTTTATTAAGTATTAACAAAACTCCGTCCGTACGTGGCTTTATTTAACGTTGGTAGCGTGAACTTGCAGATTCATACACCACAAAAACACTGCACATGACTTTGTTTAGACTTTGCATAGCATTGGAATACGCTTCCGTAATATGATCTCCGTCCTATCGTTAACAAGTCGGATCAATTAAATCCGTTCAAAAACAATTCTTACTGTTTGCGTTGAGAAATCTGCAGTGGGCCCTTCCTAATTGTCTATGAAGAATTTATCAGTGAGAACGTAGTCAATGTAGATCTAACTATCCATTGCTTAACTCATTTAGGGTTTTATGTAAAAATTTGAATGAGATTTACATTCAAATCGCACAAAGTTCACAAAAAGAAAAATTATTACAGCGCTCATACTTTAGCAAAGCAAGTAATTAATTAATTAACTAAAAGTTTTATAGCGAAGTCAAATAGTATATGATGTTAAAAAATAATATTTCAAGGGATGGTATGTTTGCGGCGACATTGCGATTAATCCACACGCTAATGTTGCTACTGACCATTTCAGGACTGTACGTGAACATGCGTTTATTTTTTCTTTTATTTTATACGTTTTATTCTACCAGCAACTGATATTTACTAATTTAATATATATCTTAAGTTCATAGATCCTACTTATTACTATTTTAAGAAATATTGCAATCTTCATGTTGCAATACAACTCGCTGTATTCAACTGAAATGTTAATTGTAGCTGAATTGAAGAATGAATGAAATAAATAAATAAATATAATCATGCAAAATTGAGTTTTTCGAGATTGCTATATAAACGATCACAAAAGTTTACTGTGCTTACTTGAGTTGCAGTAGTTTGCCTCGTAGAAAATCGTTTCAGAAAAGAATCTTCTCTTTTTAACGGTGGTTTCTTTTGCATAGCCGATGATATTTGTACTGTTGTTCGAAGCTTCATCCATCTTTGATTTGTTCTTCCCCTAATGGTGTTTTCGAAAGAAAAAAAAATATTTTAAATACAACTGCAACAGTAACTTTTGTAAAGAAGCGAAATTTTATATTCAGAATACATTGAATATTTTAAATACCGTAAATTAAAAATAGGAATATTACACGGGCTATTATGATTCATAATTTTTTTCAGAGTTGCTCAAAATTACTTTGGCATTGCCATTTCTAGTGGCAAGTGTTTACATTATCGTGTGGCCACTGAATTGCGATTTTTGCTGTTCATAATTTAACTTGGGCACATTTTTTATACTATATTTCAAAATTATTCCAACTTTGTGTGGTCATTTTACATAGATTTACCACCATGTTTAATTTTAAAAGTTTAAAAAGATAAAACGCAATGAAATGAAATTTCAAAATTTGAAAATAGATGTTCCCAGTTTATGCTTTCCTATAGGCGTGTTCTTTAACCATTTTGACTCAAGTGTTGTATCACATTTCAAATGGATGTAGAAAGATTTTGCGACCGGGACAATGTGTGCCTCAGATCTTTACATAAATAGCGACAGACAGACATGGCTAAATCGCTTCAAAATTTTCAAATGACTAGGTGAATGTCATAACGTGCCGGAAGCTGCCTTTTAGGGGTTGCAAACGTTTTGACAAAACGACTATAACCCCAACTTTCGGTGAAAAATGTCAGAATTCATGTTTTTTACAAGCAATTAAACGCAAATACATATATTTAGTATAAAATTCACGAAAGAAAAAGCAGCTGGAAAGGTTTGACTAGAACGATATCTCAAAATTACCAAAGGTAAAAGGTACTATAGTTCATCCCTATAGTGCTATTTTAAAAAACTTCAGTTCTCCATTCGCTAATGTCAATATTAATAAAGCGATTTCAGTTTTACCCAAATCCACATCCAAATTTTTGTTGCCTTTAATATAGTCTGCACTTGGTTTCGTGGCTATTATTTTCTATGCTTACTATCTTATTTTCGTATTCAGGAGTATATAGCATTACACGGTTCATCGCTTTTTATGCAAGGCCATTCTTGTTCAATATAAAAACTAGAGTATCTATTTTTGTATAATAATATATATATAATAAACCTCTCTCTACACGTTTCGGTACCGCTTTTGGTGATCAGCTGTCTTCCCCTTATTGTTGCTGTACTTCTCTTTTAATCTCTGCTTGTACGTGCACAAAAAAATTCTTCTCTTTCTTGAAAAAGAGCGCTAAAAATGTAAAAATATATATTTCAAAACTCTATTACTGGGATTCACCATTTAAAAATAATCACTCAAATATTCTATATATTTGAATATTAAATATGTAGGGCACACTTTCTCAAATATTTTTCTCCTTGTGCAAAAAAATTTTGCAATATCTTCTTTTTGCTTTATACGTTTTTAAACTAGTTCAAATTTATTAAAATATATTGAACTTTTTGTGTGTTTATTGCTAAAACTGATCATCGCGGATACCGTACGTGTTTCTATTAAATCCTAAAAAAAAAAGTTGAAAACATTTGACACAATCCTCCGTAGTTTCCCAAACCTTTTCAAGTGAGTGGTTATTTCACAAATAAGTAAGTAATAGACAACAATAAGGCATAATGGCCCCGGGGCCGCCTGATAAAAACTCAAATAGATTTCATCTATTAGCAGACGTATCCCCTCAAAGAAAAAAAATTAAAAATTCCGAATTTCCGGTGTTGCCAACCAGTAGCATCATTCCTATTGACAAAGACTATGTTGTGATTTCTCCAACTGATCCCTCCATAACAATTTCGCAATTCAGCCCTTTCGCTATTAAAAAAGCAATAGATTGCATTACAACGTATATAGACTCTATATCGATTTTACGTGATGGAAATTTACTTGTCCTGGCTGGGAAACCGAGCGCAACCGAAAAGCTCATAAAGTCTAAATCATTAGCCAATTTGTGCGCTATATACGGTAAACTGCATGACAAACTGAACTCGGTTAAAGGCGTAATTTATGCCCCATGCTTAAAGCATGTGCCGGAAGATGAAATTGTGCGCGAAATGGGCAGTCAAGGAATGACTGAAGTCTACAAATTTACCAAATTAAATGACAATGGAAAAACCCGCTCTCCTACAGGAAGAATTATTTTGACTTTTGACCGCTATCGGCTACCGACAACAGTTGATGTAGCTTGGTACAAATATAAAGTAGAACTCTACATTCCAAATCCCATGAGGTGTAAAAACTGCCAACGCCTGGGCCATATGGCAAAAAGATGCACCAGACCTCCATCCTGTGCTAACTGTGGTCTTCCTTCACATCCTGAAAACTGTACGCGTAGGTTCTGCTTAAATTGCAACGATCAGCACTCTGCGTTAGACAAACAATGCCCACGTTTTATACAAATGCGTGAAACTCTAAAAATCAAAACAGAAAACTATTGTAGCATGGGCGAAGCTCGACGCACATACCGGGAAAGAAATCCATCTGTAGCCCAAGGAATTGGAAAAACCAATACCTACGCTGCTGTTGCCTCTCAAATCGTGCCTAGTAAGCCTTTAACTCCAACTCCTTCTAATAAAAAACGTGTTCCACCATTAACCAAAAATTATATTGCGAAACCAGTTACATCACCCGCCAAAGATAATATTGAAAAAATCCAAGCAACTGGAAATATTGAAAAAATCAAAACAATAACACATATGCTAAAATCTAATATACCAAATTCTCCAGAATCTCCAGCTCTCAACTTTACTCAACATATCACAAGTGGTAATGAATCCATTCTTTCATCCATTAATCAACCTTCGAAAACCAAAGCAACACCAAATATTGAAAAAATTAAACAAACAACATATATGCTAAAAACTAATTTACTAAATTCTTCAGAATCTCCAGCTCTCAACTTTACTCAACAAATTACAAGTGGTAATGAATCCACTCTTTCATCCATTAATCAACCTTCAATTTCAAATTATTCACGTGCGCCCACTCGTTGCGCTTCAAATGTACCAAACCACCTAAGTACAGATTATTCAGCTGGTAAGAATAAATCATTCACGAAAAATTCCTATAGTGACCTTCTCGGCGGAGACGTTGACATGTCAACTTAACCTTAATTCCACTCTGCTTCCATGTCATTACAATTAAATAAACCTTTTAAAATTCTACAATGGAACATTAAGGGACTTATTAATAATTTTGATGAACTCCGTACACTCTCAAGTGATTTTAATCCAACCTTTTTATCGCTTCAAGAAACCCATTGTAGAAACTCTTTTAATGCTATTCCACCCAAATCATATACTGGATACTTCACGAAGACTGATCAAAATTCATATTTCAAACAAGGAGTTGGTGTTTTTATAAAATCAAATATATCTCACAAACGCATAAATTTTAGCTCAAACGTACAAGCCGTAGCGATACAAATAATATTAAACATAAAATTTACAGTGCTTTCGCTCTATATCCCACCTTGGCAATCGTTTTCTCAGCAAGAACTCTACAATTTATTCTCCGTATTTCCACATTCTCACATATTGATTTAACTTGTTGCTCTCCCTCACTTCTTCCTTTGGTTTCCTGGTCTATTTCTGATTATCTGCATAATAGCGATCACTTTCCAATCATAATCGATCTTAAACTTTCATCGTCCTCTGTTACTCCAGCAAAACAGGCCAAATTCCTCCTAGATAAAGCGGATTGGATCAACTACTCCAAACAGGTGGAGTCATTCTTGAATTCAAAGCCATTTAACGGGAACTGCAACCATGATGCTGCTATTTTGTCTAAAGCGATTCGCACGGCTGCTCATCTTTCTATTCCTCAATCCAACACCTCTTTTAAAGGAGCTAGGGTTCCTTGGTGGAACAACACGCTTTCGTTTTTGAGGAAAAATAAAATGAATCTATGGCACCGCTTTAAGAGATACCCTGATCAGGATCATTTGTTATTATACAAAAAGGCCAATGCTCTATTCAGGAAGGAACTACGAAAATCAAAGGCACTTAGTTTCGAACTTTTTTCGAGAGGAATTCACAGGAATACATCAATGAAAGTTGTCTAGAACAAAATCAACAGACTTAATGGGACTTCAAATCTGAACGAAATCTCTGCCATCTGCAATCCCTATGGAACTTTAACTGACGCATATGAGATTTCTAATTACTTTGGAAAAGTGTGGTGCGAATACTCCTCTGACAGCAACTTCTCCAGTGCTTTCATCGAAAATAAAAGGACTCAAATAATATCGATAGATGTGCCATGTTCCTGGAAAATTGCGTATCTACCTCAGAACTTGGAAGTTGTCTCTCCAATTTGAAGGGGAAGACACCTAGTCTACACCGCATCTCATACCAAATGATCAGCGCTATGTCTAAGTCTAGTAAAAAGAAATTACTGGACCTATATAATACGGTATTTATGACTGGCCATAGGGTATATACCCTACATGTGGAAAATGGCAACAGTTGTTCCAATTCCAAAGTCAAAAAATGTTTCCATCGCATCGGACTATCTCTCTTTTATCTTGCCTCTCAAAGGTATTGGAAAAGATTATGGCATCTAGATTATCTTAGTTTCTTGAGTCCAAGATACTGATAACAAAGCAACAAGTTGGTTTCAAACGGGGTAGAGGGTGCATCGACGCTCTGTTACATATTGATTATTTTACAAGCAAAGCAATTTCCGAACGAAACCATGTAACAATCTTTTCAATTGATTTCGAAAAAGCATTTGACAGAGTTGGTCTTTAATGTTATTTTAAGACTCTTGAAATCATGGAATGTTGGACCGAAATTCTTCAACTACATCAAATCATTCATGTCACATCGGCGGTTCAAAGTTAGAATCAACAATCATGTCTCTGATTCCTTTCCGCTTATGGATGGCATTCCGCAAGGATCTCCTCTTTCTGTCACGCTTTTTCAAATCGCCTTCAACGAAATTAGTAAAATTCTTTGTCGTGTACCAAGAGTGGAACATTGTCTCTACGCAGACGATGTATACATTTTTACAAAAGAAAAAGATAGCACCAAGGCAATCAAAATCCTCGAATCTATTGGACGAGAGATCTCCGCATGGGCAAACTCGTCGGGGGCTAAAATTTCCATACAAAAATCTAAAAAAATGCACATTTGTCGAAAGCAGATATGCGATGCAGAAAATCTACTGATGCATATTAATGACTTACCAATACTAAACGTGAAGACGATGCATATTCTCGGGCTCACTTTTTCGAACAAATATCGTTGGAAAACACACTGTCTTCGGTTAAAAAATTCTATTTTAACAAGAGTGAATTTCATATAATACGTTGCTTGGACAAGCCATTCGCATATTAACACTATTGCTTATCTTACTAAAATGCTTGTGTTAAGCAAGATTAACTACGCTTTGATAATTTACGGCAATAGCTGCAAATCTAATATCAACATCCCTAAACCGGTCTATCACCAAGCCGTGAGAGCAAGTTGTTATGCTTTTCGGGCGATGCCCATAAATAATATTATAATTTAAACTGGTCTCCCAACCTTAGAAAATAGGCTTTATGAGTTAAAAGTCAAAATAGTCCCTAAGCTTTTTAATTCAAACAAATCTATTCTCGGTGATGACGTAAGAAAGGTTATTATTGCGAAGAAAATTCCAAAGTCACCATCTGCAATTGACTATTGTTTGTACGTCGCAAAGGAGTTGAACATTCTCTTAAAAATTTTCCGCTCTTTTGGTGTTGAACCTCAATGGATTTTGAAAGACTGCTCTTTTGACATTTCGCTGTCTATGCACAAGAAAGAAAATACACTAAATTACGTCTTCAGGAATCTAATAGCTGGAAAAACTCAAATATTGGAAAGCACTGGTTGGAATCTTTTATACACAGACGGCTCAAAATCTTCTGGTCTGCCTCCTGCTTGTGCCATGGTTGAGCTACAGGACGAGTTCTTCTCAACCACATATTTCACGAAAGTACTTCAACTTTCACAACCGAAGACAGAGCTATCCTTCACGCTGCGAACCTTGCCCATAAAAACAAACTCAAAACCGTCATTGTTACTGACAGTTTGTCTGTATTAAAAGCTATTCGGAATCCTTCGATTTCGAGATGGAACACCATCAACAACTTAAAGAATATAATTACAAGACCCGACGGAAAAATTAAAATGTTATGGGTACCAAGTCCCATCGGTTTATTTGGAAATGAGCAAGTTGATCGAGCGGCAAAGGATGCTGCTTCTGCTCCTCTAATTATGGATGATGTCATGGAAAAGTTGGATCTTGAAAGATACATTCGAAGAAAAGTTAAAGAGAAAATTGCAGAAGGAAATTTACAATACCATCATCAACACTACTCTTCCATTAACCCTCAATTAACTCTACTTTTATATCCAACACATGTTGAGAAAACCAAGATCCAAAGATTTTCGAGAATTCACCTTGGTCATACAATTGCAACTCACTATTGGATCTTGAAGAAGTCTTCCGCCCCAATCTGGAGTTGTGTACAAACTCTCACCATAAACCACATTCTCTGCGACTGCCTTAACTTTTGCTCGGCTAGAAGTATTGCATTTGGAACGATTAACCCTTTGGACATTCTACAATCAGCTTCAGAACAGAACATCAATTCCATATATTACTTTATTAATAGTACTAAGCTCATTTTCTAATATCCATTTATTTAAATTAGAGCCGATAGCCTGGGTTGCTAGTTCTCAATGTCTTTTTTTAGTCTGGGAATTTACTTCATTAGTCTAAAATTATAATAATAATAATAATAATAAATATGTAGGGAGAATGAAGCAAATATTACAGCGTTCATACGCACATAGATAAGCGAGAAAGAGATAATTTATACGTAACTTAAATTAACGTGAAACTATGTGCAAATTGTTGCTGGATTCGCTTGCGTCTACCTAAGCCAAGTGCAGCTGATATTTTGTATAGGCAAATGTGCCATGAACTTCCTCATTCCGTTCAAAGGCGTTGGCTTTCAACCAGGATTATAATTAATCGGCAGTACCACTAAATGCGCTAATGCACGCTTCTCATCTTTGATGATTGTGTAGCTGATTGTTTTTGGGCCTCCAACCGCTACACTGCTGCTGAATTGCAACGAGAAAGCAGTAAGGCGCTGCATGCCAAAAGTCTTGATGATAATGCATGACTAGCGCTTCAGTAAATGACTGAAGTTTTCATAACATGATGGGATGCAAAATTTGGATTTTTAAGTTTTCTCCAAAAAAAATCAGTTTAATTGATAAATATCGCGAATGAATAAAGCTTCATTGTATATACAACGTTTCTCTTCATTTTTTGCGGCTGGCGCATGTTGCGAATCAGTAGGTTTGTATATACTTTCAAGTTGAATAGCGCAAAAGAACCAATTTTGACCGACGACGAATTACGATATTCGCAGTTCTCGCAGGCACGTCATTTAGAACGTTAGAATTTTTTGCCAATTAGAAGAAGTGTTTCTTAAAAAATCTGTAGTTTTCCAAAGTTTTAATGTGGATGTTCTTCCGTAGGCGCGCCTCTCGATAACAATTTCGCGGGATTTATATTGTGTGTAAATTAATGCCAGGTCCTTTTGTTGGTAAGCAATTCGATTGAACTAATCCTGTTAGTACGAAAATGTTAAAGTTAGATGATAGCTCACGCAACTATGACAAAACGACCACTGAATCCGACGGCAATGAAATCATGCTTATTGGGTAATGAATCGATAGCACTGTTTAGAAGCTCCGGTCTAATAAAGCTGTTGATAATTCGAACTTGGGTAGGGTGAGACTACTCTTGACTTTGAGCATATTATGCAGATGCTAATAATACCACCCAGTCTGGGCCGTGCATACATACAAGCCACATATACTGTTAAGTTAGCATCAAAAAAACCATGGATCGAACCGTATTGAATGCCACAATTGGGGTAAACTTTCATCCCACTGTAGGTTGTTTTTTCATAAAATCTGCATAAAGATTTAGATTGTCGTAATTATTGGGCCAATTAGAGCGCAGACGAGCTATAGTAGATAACACGGTGCGCTTTCTTGCCGCAGGTGAAAACGACAAAATGAAATTTTCGGTATTAACAAGAAAGAAGATCCGAAAAATTGGTTACATCAGTTCCATCATGAAGTTTGAGGAGCTCTTCACAATCTGATGATGAAATGCCAAGTAAGGTGGAGTTATGAAATCGCTCGCTTACCATAAGGATGTAACTTCCCGTCGTATTTTAGTTGCTTGATCTATGAATCTACCGCCAGAGGCTACGTCGTTAACATAAAAATCTTGTCTTATAATGCCAGTATCCAAAGAAAAGCCGTTTCCTTAATTAGGCGAAAGTAGTTGCAGAGCACGAATTGCAAAAAAGGTTACTAGTTCTATATAAGACACAGAAGAGAACTCTCAATTTTGCTGTTGGACTAACATGTAAACGCATGTAATAGTATGTACTCGCTCAAAAAAGCTGTGCATTATCTTTTCATTACTGAGTGTTTGTTCAGTTTCTTTTTCAAATATTGAAAACTCTAAAGAGCTCATTCCAATTTTCAAGCAGGGTTGACGCCTGTTTCTAATGAGCATGAATTTGCGGTGGGAAATCCAATACCAGAGTCCATCTATCCGAGCAGTGTTTTTTCCGAACGAGATGAAATTTGAGCGATTTGTTCTTTCGTACTCACTGTGATCGACCTCTTCCAAAGAGGATTAAGTTTCACGAAAACTTTTCTTAAGCTCCTTTAGGAATTCGACACATACCGAAATCTCTATCGTATTGTCTTAGCTTTCCAATGCAGACCATTGTGTTTAAACCAATAGGCTCATTCAAAAGTTATGTGACTCTAACATTGTGTGACGTCACCTTTGCATTTTCATTTTAAGCACCAGATAAATGTTTTTTGTTTTTACTCACTATGGCAATTTAAAACGAACAAAAGGCAGAATTGCGAAAATTTACTTTTTGTATTTAATCGATTCTTTAAACGAAACAAAGATATGGAAATTTGTCTTTATACGTATTTGTACGATATACCAAATTTTTTAAGCCTTAAAAGTCACTTAAATTTTATTCAAATCTATTCAAACCGGTTATTATTCTGTCTGTAATTTATATTCGAAATCAACTTTATACTTTGTTTCCGCTTTCGAACAAAGAAACAATCGAAACTACTTTTTAAAGAATATATGTATGTTTTCATGCGAACTTTCCTTTGGCAAAAATTAGACCGACTGTCTAATTGTTACGCCTTTTGATTAATCACGACACAAATTTGTCTATGTTAACAATAAAACCAAGTGTTTAATTTGCTAAGCGCCTTTGATTGATCACACAAATTTTCAACAAAATGTTTTTCTTTTTCTTTCTTTTAAAATTTATTCCGTCGGGGTTCACAAATGTTTATTTCTTGTGCAAGCACGTCAATGTGCATACCGAACTGAGTTGAAAATTGCTCTTGCAAAGTCGAAAACGAAAATACAAAACCAACTTGAAGATTGCGTGAACTTTCGATTGATTTTGCTTGCAAGTACTAAGAACGATATTACTCTCTTGACAAAAGCGAAAGAAAACCGAACGATAAAGATGTTGACATAAGTTATTTTATGATAAGTTATTTGCAAAAATATTAATGTATTAGGTTGAGTCTACATATGCCAAACGTAACTGGTTTATATAGGCAAATGTGCCACTAACACAGTTACCGTGAAAAATAAGCATTTCCTTAACCAAAAGATTTAATTATTACTACTTTAAAATGAGAACACGTGGTATGGAAATTAATATGACACAATTTCAATTATCTGATTCAATATATTGGACCACCATCCATGTAGAGATCCTGGAAACCATCCTTTTTTTTTTTTTGTATACGCAAAAAATAAATGAATGGTTTCATTAAGCGAGTAGGTGCGGGATATTTAACAAATGGTTTTGCCAGAGTAGAATTCTCTTACTTATTTTTGAGTATTTATGGTATTTTAGAGCAATTGAACTTTTAGGCATATAATCAAACAAAATCTTCCCAACGCGTACAATCGTTTTCTACGTAAAACCGCTGCACAACATCATCGTTTGTATATACTTTCTTTCTTATATTGTTTCGCTTCTAATACTATTCCGTCTCAAGGAATTTATGTCCACTATTGGTAAAGTAAATATTATGCAAATGAAAAAATGCAAAGAAAAGGTTAAAAAATCTGAACGAAATAACGTAGGAAGAGAATGAAAAGCACAGTTCATATGGAGTCTGTTTTTACCGCCTTCTTGTCAATAACGGATTTTCTACAAACTTTTCTAGTTGGTTATTCGATATAAAAATAAAATATGTAGTAATAATAATTTTTGACATATAATATCTTTTTTAATGTATACAAACATTTACTGGAGTGCCTGTTAAACCTATCCGACACTATTTTCGTCTTAGTACATGATATTCTACTGCAATAGGACAGAGATACAAAAGGATAGGAGGATAGGAAGAAAGAGAGAAAAAGAGAATAGCGCAGAAAATAAGTATATTAAACTTTTTAGCCAGTTTCTCAGTTTCTAAGTTGGGTCCTTAGGCTGAGTTTCTGTTTTCAATAGAAAAAATTAACACATTTTCAAAAAAAAATTTTTTCTTTTTTATTTATAGAAATTAAACAAAACAAATTCTTACTTAAATAAAGCTCTAATTATAAGATCGATATAAATAATAAACACACACATATATAAATAAATAAACACACAAGAGAAAAACGGTAAAAAAATATCGGCATCGGGCCGCTGCCTATGTGCTGCTACTAGTAAGTACTCTGTTGATAATGACGACCAAAAAAGTTGTTGTAGGGATGACCGATGATGGATTTATTAGCATTTTTGTATATATATATTATTTATTGAACAATGTGTATCTCCACACCCTACCATTTGAAAACTTTGCACATTTGTCCAATTGATCTTTTCTTTCGAGTCATCATTTTATTTATTGATTTATTGACGCTTATGTAACCTCGAAGCCATTAAGGCATGTTATAATATATTAGAACCATTAGCATAGGTGTAATAATAAACAACACAACACAGTAAAACAACACAAACTGTCCTTAAAAAATCTCTAAGAAAAGAAACAAAACTTCAAGGAAAAGAGGACAAAAAAAATAAAACAGGAAAATAGAATAAAAAATTAAAAAGCACCCCGAACTCTGAAGGTAATTATGAAGCGGAATAACGCATATCGCAACCACACTACCATCCCAACAGTAAATAACTAGCTAATCTCATTATTAGTGACTAATAATGAAAGCTTTCCTAACTCGAGAGATCAACAGAAGGCTCTTTCAGCTCCTGCCGTAGAATAATGTTATAGAATTTAAGACGTCTAACTTTAAATGGTTGTTGAAAAAATTATGATTGATGGCATCAACCTCAGCTTAAATCCTCAGTATCCAAATTGGCGTAATTTTGCACCACAATAATTTATTGTTTCAATATCTGAAAGTTAGCAAGTGCGCATTTCTCCTGCATTTTGTAATAACATATTTGCCTTTATTACTTTGTGCACAATAGGTCCTCCAATTATCATCATTCTTTTCACATAAATAAGGCTTGTAAACTCGATTACGCAGAAAGAGATGAAATGTGTTTTCACTACGATTACACCAAGACTCACAGCAGCCCCTCATTCTACTTTGGGTCTTTATATTAAAATTTTACCAATATATTTTCAACAAATTCCTTTATTTCATACAAATTTATCGCAGCGGACAATATTTTACTTCAATTGCACTAGCGTTGCCAACGTTTTATTATCACAAAAACAAAAAAAAATAAAAAATAAAAGTGAAACCGATCAAGCCTATTTTGCCTATTCAATGCAGCAAATTTAAAAATCTTAGTACAACCTTTTTTATACTCCTGAGTTTATTTCTCAATGTTTTGTAATAATTGTTATTATCTATTTTCAGTTAAGTTATTAATCTTCACTTTTGCCTTAATATTTACATCTTTGGGAGATGAAAAATTTTGTAACGAAAGCCACACAAATCTAAAAAAAGAATTTTAATTCGTTTACCTCCTGCTGTAAATATCGTGTTCGTTACCGCCGTCATTTTCTGTGTTGTTGCTATTGCTTCAGTAACAATATTGGTGATACCTCAGAGCACAGAAGATTTTGTCCCTTCGTTTCTTTCTCAACAACTTGCTCAAACATTATTATTATGAAAGATTTTCTTCCATTTCACCCGTTTATTTTACATGCCATAGTGCTTCTTAATATTGTAACTATGTATTTGCCTAGGTTGACCAAGAACACTTATAAATTTTGTTGTTTAAATTAAACCATTTTAAGCAGATGATCACAAATAAGATCTATGATCAGGTGATTAAACACAACTCTTATAAAAGGACGCTTATAAATTGTCGATTTTCAACGTTATTTATGTCATGGACACTTTGTTGCTCTCTCTTTTTTTTGTTTTCAAATAAATGCTAATTTCTTTTCATTTTTAGCATTGTCATGTGCGGTTTTAAGAACCTTTCTCAGAAATAAGCCAAGATTACCCATAAAACAATTGCACTATGTTTAGCTTTTCCCAAATCAAATTTTATACATAACTACTTGATTAGGTTTAAACATTTTTTACGCAAATCTTAAAAAAGCTTACACTTAATCTACAATCTACAAATCAAGCAAAAATCTTTATTGTTCATCTCCATATTTTCATTCGTTAATCAAACTCTCCTTCATTTTTATTCTTTTCCTATCAGTACAAACAATGATATTCGTTTACATATAGTTTACCATTTTTTTTATCACCATTTTCAGTCCGCAAAAAAGGACCAAGCGATAGTCGCCCATTTAGTGGCTTGAAAAGGGTAAAGCTTAATGCATGACATCTGGCAGAGACATTTTACCTTTTTTCATTATCACATATACCTGATTTAAATGCCAATCTCATTAATAATCAAAGCCAAATCTAGTTTCGGAACAAACCTTTCAACGATTCTTCAATGAAGTTTTACAAGGCCTAGACGCCATTTTCTCGTATACAACAACTAAAAGGGCGATTATGGTTGTGCCTTTATCAACATATGTAAATTGTTACTTCTTTTTTGTTTGCCAAAAGCGTGCACGAAGAAAATATTAGAATATTAAAACTCATTGAAAAACAAGCAACGAATCATACTGTTCTAATACACTTGTAAAGATAAACTGACGGCCCTTACAATAACCTCTCTAAAAAAGTACGGCTTATATCTTTGGTATTTATAGCATAGACTCTCTAAAAAACCTTTTACAACTACTATTAAAAATATGCAAACATTTCGTTCCAATAAACTGATCAGTCTTTTATATATAAATTGAGGATATTTCCTACAACATTCTTCTTATCCCTTAATACATGTTATAATAAAAATTTGTACATGTAAGTGTAGTATTAATATTGTCCATAAATAATGCTAATATTAATAGTAAACAACTATTCTTTTATATTTGCATGACAAAAATTCTTACCTTATGCTTGGGCTTTTACCATTTGACGAAGAGCCGCTATCGTCAACGCTTTGTCGGGGACTCTTCCTAATATTTGGTGAACCGTCGCCTTCTGCGGATCTGTTAGTTTCGTTTGAAATTGTATCGTCAAAACATTTGTTATGGCGTTCTGTTTCATTCGCCTTCTGAGCGAAAGCCACTGATCTGTCATTAATATCAATCTATGCCAGTACAAATATAAATACAATCAAAAATTAATTATAGTCACACGATTTTCACATTTTATATGTATTTTACTTCAGGTTCAAACAAATCTAATATCCCGTTAATGAGCTTCGCCGAATAAAACTAAGTTACTTATTTAAATTGCTATTCCCCATAGAACATACAATAAAAGTTCCATTGAATATATATATCGTAACGTTACCCTTGGTTATTATACATGTTTATTCTTTTCATTATTTATCGAAAATGTTAGAATAGCTAAATTTCCTTGACGGATTATCACGTAACTTTTAATGAACGTTTGCTCGTTCTATGTTTGCTTGTTCTATGCTTACTGAATTTAGGTAAGTAGAACAAATTTTTGAGTTCACAACTTTAACATTTTGGTAAATGATGGTGACATGATGGAAACACTTAATTTTTTGTCGGTGCAGGAATTGCCGAGTGAGTATTTTGGGATTTATCATGAGGAGTACCTTGCTTTATTAAGAATGCAAGCGCCAACAGTGATTTATATAACAAAATTTTCATATTTTCCATCGCAGCTAAAATCTTCAGATAAGATGTGGACTTTGCTGCAGATTAAGTTATCACCTGAGATGCCCGTTTGACATGAACATTGCTTTCTGAAAAAATAACACTGTCAAGAAGACATTAATTGTAGTAGGACGATTTATTATTTTCGTTTCCATTTTTTTAAAATTTAGACTGAATGTGACCAGAAGATCCCCTTCACCATTTTATCGTTGATAAATAATGCAAGGAGAGCTGCTTAGCTTATTAGTATTGTTCGCTTGTGTATTGTAAGCTCATGATTAAAGAAATTTTAATATTTTTTGAAGTCCCGGATGGAGCACTCGTTGCCTTAACTAGATTGGATGCCTTTACTGGATTCGCCGATGATAGATCCACAAGCTTTATAGTTGACTATGAGGAAACTTGGCGCCCAATGTGGACAGATGTGTGAGGTTAATGTGGAGCCGAAGGTGAAAGATCAAGGTGCGCTACAAGTAGCTCTTTTACAATGTGGCCGCTTTAAGTAACGACACTCATCGAACATTGCTTCAAGTTTTTCAAATTTTCAAAACAATGACGTGAATTCTTTCCTGATTTTCGAAAAACCTTTTTTCTATTCATAAAAAGCTTACAACAACACATATAATGCCCCTACAGTCGGAATAAGACCAAGTTAATCCCTTCGTGGGACGCAAAACTTCCTCTGCAGCTCGGCCAGTAATACCAGCACACTCACAAGCCCAGCAAGTAATGAATTGATTAGATTTATGGCCAATTTAGGCACGGCATGGTATAGGGAAATGCTTCATGCTAGAAAAAGGCAGACAAAATAGAAATTTTAGAAGAGAAGAAAAAGCAACAAAATTTAATTTAAGTGTTTACAATGGTTATTAAAACAGTACAAAAAGTTTTATTATTGAAACACTGTAACGGAGAGTAAGGTGTTAGTAGAAAGTGAACAGATAGTAATCTAACAATGGAGACAGTTAGAAAACAAGCAGTCAAGCCAAGCAGAAAACAGAAATAGAATAAGAAAGTAATGAAAAAGCATCGTAAACAACAGCCGATCTTCCAATCTTCAGCTCTAAACAAAATTTGTTTCATCGATTTGGACATCCACCAGGGTTCGATGACACTCACCAACTTAAAGCACTTGAAATATAAACTAAAATTAGCCATACAAAAAACACAAGAAAATGTACACAAGAACACCAGGTGTTGACCGCCATTAATATGGTGTTAGAACTTTAAGAACATTTCGATGTAAACAAATTACCAAGTTTCATTGATGAAAAACTAACTCTTCACAACTATTTAGGTTCTCTTACGTTTAATAACCAATTTAAACAATAAAATAAGGAAAAAATTTACAAAATTTATAAGAGCGAGAAAAATACGTGACCACAACCCGCGTGCAGAGTTGCTTATATTCTAAGAAAAAGTAGCATTATTTCGGCTTCGCTTTTCAACCATAAATTTTAAAAAGCTAAGCCGTCGATGCAAAAGTTTGGGTTACCGAGCGCTAATTCATGGGGAAATATACATTCTGATTGTTGTCCAAGCGAGCCTATCTATTTTTCTAATTCAAAAAGCTTTTGTCCATTCACATGCGATCTAATATGTCAAAATTACACGATTGTATTAATCATTTCAAAACAGTAGTAAATTTAGGGTGCGGTCATTTTCCAGTCATATTTGATCTTAACTTTAATACCGCCACGTCAAGTTTACTTATCATGATTATAACAAGAATGGGAAGAATTTCGCTTTATTACAAATATGTCTTTGAGACCGGTACTGTCTATAGAAAACATAAAAGTTACATATTGCTAGTTACTCAACAAAAACAAAGTTTTTAATGGTGCAAATATATCTACTCCCAGTTTAAGCCACACACAAATTTTCCTAAATTGCCTCGATATAACTTAAACTTAACTTAGGATCGCAATTTCCGTAGACGTCAGGGCATCGTATAGATGTACTTATTTTTAAGCGGTGCAACAAGATAAATCAAGAAAAAATCGGGCGATTCAAAACTAAGTTTGGACTATAAAAAATAAGCAAGCTGGAGCGAAGCCTCTCTGAAATGCTGCGAAAATTTTCCGGAAGAATATTATTTGATGGGAATAAAATCTTTGGTCTTTAATTTCGGCAAAAAAAAGAAGTACCAGGCTACAACATAAGTATCCACCGTACACACCACAAACCGCCACAAATCAAAAAGTCATGCGTCCAGGAATTAATCACTTTCACGGGACACACTGCAGACAATTACAAATAAACGAAAAAGGATATACCATTATTACCCCTAACGAAAGAGAAAGCGAAAGAACAAATAGTCAAAGTTGACGTAACTAAGTGGGTTGGCGTGATGGTATACCCTAAGCTGACCTGTACTCTACCGTATGGTCTCGATTAGAATGCATTTTTAATTGGAGGCTATGAGCTTAGTTGCCCAGCCTCCAAGCCACTTTCGTCTCATAAGTAAAATTTCGAACGCATTATTTTTATTAATTCATGATGTATTCTCAAAAAATATTTTAAATATTTATAATAAATCAACAACAAAGGAAAATTAAAAAAATGGTTGTCTAAATATTGTCTACATAATGTAAGCAGATAATATAATCACTTCCTCTAAAGATTCAAAGCCGCTAAAAATAACAAGTAAGAAAATTAAATTCCGTCGGGACCAAATCTTTCATACCCTGAGAGCACTCTTGCCCATTTCGTGGTGCTGCGGTGTGCTCAGCGGCACCAAGCTTATACTCAAAAGAATTTTATGTTTTAATTTGTTTATTCATTTTTCTTACTTTGCTTACAATAAAATAATTTCTCTATTCACTTTGCCATTTCGGAGCGGTCTCTCTCTTATTGTGTAATAATACGTTTTTGATATTTTGTTTAGTTAATCTTATCTCTTATTTTGAAACCTCAAATATCTTTGCTGATACTTCCGACAAAACTCCTCGACTGCTAATTCCCATTTATCAGCAAACTACCCATATCCGATATCGAATTTGGTTTCCATTCCCAATTTGGTTATTTCTGAAAATGACGTTTTTAAAGGGTTGAGCTCTCTACAATTTAGTTGTCCGTCTGGATCTGATGGAATTCCATCATGTGTACTTATCTTGTGCTGGCAAGCTATGCAGTGTTATCTCAAAGATTTTTAACAAGTCCTTGAATTTAGGTGCTCTCCCTTTGTGTTGGAAGACTTGTTTTCTTATTCATATTCACAAAAGCGGAAGTAGACAACTTGTTGACAACTACGGAGGCATAGCCAAGTTGAGTGTCTTGCTTAAGCTGTTCGAGCGAATTGTGAATCAGCATTTGGCCTTTGCCATTATTTCGTATGTTTCTTCACACCAACTTGCCTTTCGGAAAGTGGCTCTCGCACTGATGTAATACATACTGATTTAAGCACAGCATTTTACTTGGTTAACCATAACTTACTTATCTTTAAACTCCAAGGCTCTGGCTTCCCTTTCTATTTAGTGAAATGGATAAGATCTTATCTGCACAGCAGATCCTTCAGTGTTTTGTTCAACTTTATCACCTCGGATAAATTTCCCGTGATATCTACCCTACCTCAAGGCAACCAGTTAGATCCCGTTTTATTTAGTTTATACATTAATGATCTCCCATCGGTGATTAAATCCACCCCAGTTTTAATGTATGCTGATGATGTGAAACTGTCAGCTTCAAAGTGACTTGAATAATTTGGTTGCTTGGTGCTCGATGAATCTTCTGAAATTAAATGTAAATGTAAGAAGCTTTTTTTCTCAAGAAGAAAGTCATTCATTACTCAGTATTTCATTGATTCGCACAAGTTGGAGGACGTCGATTCGTTCACAGATGTGGGCGTTCTATTTGACTATAGGTTACGTTTCAATTTGCATTTTGAGCTCTCGTTAAGCAAAACTAGGTTTGCGCTTGGTTTTATAAAGAGGTGGTTCAAAGAGCTTGGTAATCCCTACATTACAAAAGGTTGTAATTGTGTTTGGTTAGACTCATACTCGAGTATGCCTCCGTTGTGTAGCCTCCTTCATATAGGTAGATTAAATTGAACCTGTTCAAAAACAAACCCTTGCTGTTTGCCCTTAGGAATTTCGGTTGGGAACCGATTGCCTCCTTTCCTCCCTATGAAAATAGGTTGCTCCTATTATCCTTACCGTCACTTGAGAAATGTAGATTTATTCTTGACGTTTCCTTTGTAATCAAAGTAATAAATAGTACTATTGACTCGCCTGCATTACTTGGTGAGATAAGCTTTAATGTTCTTAACCGCTTCTTTAGGTACTTTATCTTGATTAAGCTTAGTCAACGTAAATATAATTATGAGCTGTTTAACCCGCTCAGAGTTGTTTGCAGAAACCTAAAAAGTCCATTAAAGCAACATTACTTAATACGCGCTATTTACCTATGTTACATTTAAACCGGCTTTTAACTTTAATGAGTCATTATAATTCGAAAATTAATTGTTGCTTACTGTTATCGGTTGCCAAGCTTTTGCATGTTTGCGATGGCTTAGGGGTTCATTTGCAATTTTTTTCTGTACTGGTTGTGGGTGTGGCTCTATGCTAGTTGTGTACATACTTTTTTTTTTTTTTCCTTCTTATACTAGTTTTTAATATTAATTAATATAAGATTTAAGAGTCAATTGAACTCGACTGTCAATTTGTTCTAGTTGAGTTTCATGTATAAGTAAATGAGGTAAATAAATGATTAAAATATGCTGTCGTTTTCGGCTTTCCCCGCATCGTGACTCCACTACTCGACCGGACCACTCTGTCCCTCGACACGGACTATTTGAAGCCAGCTTTTTTACGGCTCCGGTCTTTGGCAGCGTTACCATGTCCCAATGAGAAAGCTCTGTTTTTGACAGGGGTTCTCCTACCTCCCGTCGTCCGTCTAGTCCTTTACCTAATTCCTAATTTAACTTAGCGTAGCATTCCCCTCTCACAGACGAAGAACTGTGCGGCCAAAACGTCTTTGTCTCGTCGCAACCCATAACCGTTTACCCCAAAAAAAGACAAAAGAAGTAAAGGAACAAAATTCTTATACTCTATAATATGGAGTAGGAGTTATTAATTTCTTCTATTTTCAAAATGAAAGTTTTTGTCGTAGAGGCATGTGCAAATTCTTTTGCAACTTTGAGGACGATACTTCCATTTTCGCTAGCGGGAGAATGTTTAAAACAAATACTACAAAGTTGCGCAAACAGACAGATAGACAGCGAACAGGTGGACATGTTTGGGTGCATTCCAAATTTGAATCTGGACAAGAGTTTTTATACTTTACAGGGTTTCTGAAGCTTATTTCTGTGTGTTATAAAGGTATTAAAAAAATAATTAAATTTTTATACACTGTAACACTGGGTAGGCGTGGCTCATTTTCCTAAGTTTTGTGCACAAATTTTACAGCATAGCCCATAAAATATGCGTTTAAATTTTTGTACATTTATACGCCAAAGTTTATGTGTAATAAGCAGAAAACCAATTTTTCATTACCAGTGGAAAACAGAGGTGTTCTCAGTTTACGTAGTGCTGTGGCGTGTCCTCCGATAGATTTAGCGTATTATCAATAACAATCTGCGGGCAAGAACTTTCAATGTTTTCGACAAATTTGAACTCGATAGCTTCAGTTTTGCAGCCAGGCGAACGTTTACAACAGACATACTAAAGAGGGACAGACGGTTAAAAGAACAGCCGGTTAGACGGATATACTTAAATCGATTTAGAACTTAATGCTGATTAAGAATATATGTACTTGGTGTGATCGCCGTTGCTTCCTTCTGAACGTTGCAAACGTTTTGAGAAAATGAATTAACCCTTGATCCTTCGATGATGGGTATAAAAAGGAGAAAATATATATATATATATCTATTCTTTATAACTTACGATAACATAAAATTTTCTGCTTAGTTTATATATGATGTTTGTGGTATCTTGAGCAAATTGATGATGCTTACATGTTGATGATGAAAACTTTGAATGAAATGACGATAATGTTTGTTGAACGCAACGTTAACGGTGTTTCTTCGGTTTACTGCGTGGTGGAAGCACAGCGCATACGTTTTATTCTTTTACCGTCAAAGAATATGCGGTAAGAAATTGGTTATATAATACATATTCGTACGGAAAAATAACAACACAATTATTGGGAATGCTGCAGCGATATCTTCATTATGTCGCTCCTACGCACTTGCTTCAAATACCTTTGTTTTGCGCACGAACAACAAACCTGTTAAATTCAACACACTCAAAGCCCACTACGATCGGGTTTCTTGTAACCGAGTACTTTTAATGTTTGATTTATTTTTGAAGTAGTTATTCAGAGCAACATTTTAAATCACATTGAACCGCATTTAAGTTCTATTGCGTACTATCTAGCTTTTCTTCATTCTAACCGTTTTAAATTACTACGTTAGGCCCAAAGCTTTAGTTCATATAAACTATTTTTCCAATTGTTAGCATTGATAGAATTTTCTTTAAGGCTCCGTATTGCTAAACGCTTGAAACAACTGTACTTGAAACAGTTAATTTTATAAAACACGCCAGCACAACAAGTTTACATTTTTGTTTAGTACTTTAGATATTCTTATGTATACTAAGCCACTTGTGCACTTATTCTTTTCGTTCCGTGGTAACATGCAAATTTTTTTTTTTTTTACTGCCTTAAATTCCTTGTGTCGTGGATTATACAAATAGTTTTCTTCTGGCTGGCAAGCAAACATATACATAATACTTTCACAACTGCTTTAGAAAGCAATGTACATGTATTCTGGCCTATTCTTGTTAGATAAAGCAGGAAGGCAGCACAGGACGCTTGAATTATAATTTCTACTTTTTTTACATTGGCTGAAGTGAAATGCTTCTTTTTTATATCTTTTCTACAGTGTTCTAGTTTTGATAACGTAAAACCTTTAAAAATTTCCAAAAAATTAATTGAGTAGATGTTGGTTTTTTTTTTAACAATCTTAAGTTTACAAAAAACCGCATTTTTATTAAAGTTTTTCATAGATAATACATCAATAAAAATGTTTACTTTACACTCGTCGCAATTGCTTATTTATCATGAACGTTCTCTCTATTCCATTATTTCTTTTTTTCGAGTTATCAAGTGGAATGGATATTCCGCAAAACAATCGTAAAAGCAAGACAGAGTCTTCCATGATTAAATAGCTGACAACTTTAACCATATAGCAGAAAGAACAATAGAAAGAAAACACAGGATGTATGATGAAATAACTTAAGATAAAAAGAGCTTCGTATCTATTAATACATGGGGGAAAGTTGCCGCAGCTAAAAGCAAGGAAAATGTTATAATAAAATAAATAAAATAAAAATAAATAAGAGAGAAAAAAAAAAGGAAAAAATCATGTACACATCTAGCCTGTGCACAACCGAGTTGAGAGTGAACCACTAGGCTATCGCAAACATGCAAAAGCTTGACAACCGATAACCGTGAACAACACCAGTTAATTTTCGAATCATAGTAAGATATTAAGATTGCAAATTAGTACGATATAGGCAATTTGGTCGTAGTAAGAATAGTTGTTTTGATAGAGTTTAAGGAGTCGGATATTGAGATTAAGTGATAAAAATCATTTAGGTTTATGTAAACGACTCGGTTCGAATTGGAAAGCTCGTAATTGCATTTACATTGACTAAACTTAATAAAATTGCTTTTGAACGGATTCTATTGAATCTACATCATATCTATGGGAAGGAGGCCTACTGAGGTGGAACTAAGCATATTTACAGCCTTTTGTTCTCTAAGGATCACTAATATAACCATTTAATGAAACCTAACGCCGACCGAGCTTTACTTAAAGAGAGCTCAAAGCGAAAATTAAAACGTACTTTTCAATCGAATGGGACCCCTAAGTTCAGGAACGAATAAACGTTTTCCAATGATGAATCGATGAAATATCCAGTATTTAGTGAAATCTTCTTGAGAAACAATGCTTCTTACATTTTTTAAATTTGATTTCTTAAAATTTAATGAGAATCTTATAACCAGACCTTTAAGACATGGCCGGATTTACTTACTGAAGGAAGATCGCTGATGTATAGAATAAATATAAGGCGCCATAACTGCCTACTCATCCGAAATTCAGCCGAAGTGATAAAAAAGTTCTAGCGTGCTAAAACTAGGCACATGTCTGCTTGACTTAGTTTAAGGTCGGTTGACATTTGCTAAATCGGGAGTTCGTGATGGTCTTTTGTTTTTCGACTTTAAGTGTGTGAAAAGAAGAAGAAATACCTCAGAGCATATTGTAATACTTCATTAAAATAACTAGTTGAGCAATAATCAATGAAATGCTTCAGTGTAATAGGTTTCAATAAAATAAATATTTAAACTACGAATATAAAAAGAATATTATCGTAATTGTAATTCAAGGAATTAAGTAAAAATCTTGTGAAAAGACTCTACGATCCGACGAACATGCCCGGGAAACAATGGCAAATGACCTCACAAGTTGGGGACCGACCAGGCACATTAAAGGCCAGTTAAACATCTGTGGGAATAAAAATAATAGCTATTACTACATACAGCTTTGTTGGTGCTTAATAAAATTCAAGCGAGTTAAGCGGAGAATGCACACGAATTGATGCATCAGAATATAATAGCACCAAGGTAAATAACATTAAACGGCGCTGGTTTCGGAAAGCAAAACAAAAGCGTTGATATTCATCATTGGTATGCGGCTAGCAGCAAACTATGTAAAATTACAAAAGAAACTTTGCCGTGTTTTAAAATAATATAAAAAGAAAGTGTGGGAAAATTTAATAAGTGAATAATAATAATAATACCTTCAAAATATACATAAGTTGATGAGCAGGAATTGGTACCGGTATCATTGGAACGCATTTTTGAGAATCCGAGGAAATAGAGGGACCCAGATACTCGCAACGACATTATATACAACAAGGAAAAAATTACATCTGGCATTGGGTCAAAGCGTTCCGCGATGTAGTTTGACTTTTTTTAGTCCGTCCTGTGAAACTTCCAATAGCCCCCAAACTCCCAAGATCAAAGAACAAAAGAAAACTTACGAATTAGAAAAATCAAGTGTTCACGTCAAATAAATAAAACGAAATAATAAACGATGTAACTATCATATTTTGAATTCTTTTATAAATTTATTGATAATAATTTAAAAAAGGCGTTAGTTTCAATCATTTTCGGGTTATCCTAAGAGTCAGTGTGGTTAAACCCATTGGTCGTGTTAAACGTGTCAATTATGTGTTGTCTTGAATAGGAAGTGTAAGTGTCGATAATTATCTAGCGTTTTAGTAGTTATAAGCAAAAGTTAATGTCAATAATTAACAAACGTTTTGTTGTGAGGTGACAAGTTATGGTTGTGTTCTCGAATTAGCAACAATAGCTTTAGTCTTTCTAAAATCAATTGATCATCTGGGACACACATCTTGGTACGGTGCTAGGAAAGTTCTGTAAAAGGTTCATAAAACCTTACTATTTTTAAGCTTACAGTAAAATTTCACAGTTTAATCTAAGCCGGCTATTGTTATGAAATAGGGTAATAGATACGACGAATAGATCAGTTAATCTTGATCATCGAATGTAGAGGGCGGTAGCGAGAAATAAAAAGGACATTACGAGATATAAAAGGACATTAGTCAACCTTAAAGGTCTCATTTTAGATATTTTTCTATTTTCCAATATTTTCCTCATATATTTGAGGAGTCTGAATTTTTTTTGTTCTTTGAAAATTGGAACAGCCTACAGTGGTCAAACGTGGAATACAAATTCGCAGATAAAAGATATCCCCAAGCCTAATAACATTCATTTTTTCGGATCTCTTGTACAACAACCGTCGGTAAGCATTGCTTTTCTGAATTGATTGTTTTCAAAAAAAAATCAAAAAGGAAGTTTAGCAAAGTATATATAAATAATAAATCAATACTTTATTTTATAATCATCGTCGTCAGAGGTTCTGGTTACAATTTTAGAGATTATAGTCAATATTAAATTTCTCAGGTTGTACCCTTCTGTAGGCTAGTAAAAGGTATCGGATAAGTCTGAACTAGAGATTACCCGGACAAACGGTCACCACTTAGTAACCTGATCAACACCCGAATCCGCGTGATCGTGGTATTCTTTTTCTTATCGGTTGCTTAAGAATCACTTCTCGAAGAAATTTATATATTAGCAATCCATTTGTTTCTATTACTCTATTTTATTTTTCTCTCACGGAAATATTATTAAAGAAATAAATATTAGTTTGGGGAAAAAGAAATCCATTATTTTTTCGATAGATGGCTGCACTGATAGATTTCTCGTAAAGTGTCGATCAAAAAATTTCAGATTTATGCTCGTTGGAAAGGTGACATTTCGCAGCAAAAAAAATTCTTTTGCTGTTTTTTGTTTGGTGCATTCAGTTGTGAGTTACAGCGTGTTAAAAATGGAAGTGAACAAAGAGAAAATTCGGTACATTTTACAGTTTTTCTTTGACAAAGGCGAAAATGCAAGCCAGGCGGCTAAAATTGTGAATGGTGTTTATGGTCCCGATACTGTAACAGCCAATTATGTGCAATTTTGGTTTCGTAGATTCCGTTCAGGAATTTTTGATGTTAAAGATGCACCTCGCACAGGTAGGCCGGTCGTCGAAAATGTCAATAAAATCGAAGAAATGATCGAAGTTGACTGACATGTTAGCAGTCGTAACATCGCCCAGGAGCTAAAAATCGACCATAAAACAGTTTTAAACCATTTACACAAAGCTGGATTCAAAAAGAAGCTCGATGTTTGAGTGCCACACCAATTAACAGAAAAAAACATGATGGATCGAATTTCCATTTGCGAAGCCTTAGCCAAACGGAATGAGAAAGACCCATTTATTAAACGGATGGTGACTGGAGATGAGAAATGGATCACATACGATAACCCTATGCGAAAACGATCGTGGTCAAAGAGCGGTGAAGCACCTCAAACGGTGGTCAAACCAGGACTAACGGCCAGGAAGGGTTTGCTATGCATTTGGTGGGACTGGAAGGGGATTATTTATTATGAGTTGCTTCCATATGGCCAAACGCTAAATTCTGATCTCTACTGTCAACAACTGGACCGTTTGAAGATAGCGATTGACCAGAAACGGCCAGAATTGGCTAACAGGAGAGGTGGACAACGCTAGGCCACACACATCTACAGTGACTCGCCAGAAACTTCGGGAGCTTGGTTGGGAAGTTTTAATGCACCCGCCATATAGACCGGACTTGACACCAAGCGATTACCATCTTTTTCTTGCATTGCAAAATTTCTTTAATGATAAAAAATTGGAATCTGGGGAGGATTGTGAAAATCGACTACTAGAGTTTTTTGCAAATAGAGACCAGGACTTCTATGAGAGAAGCATTTTGAAGTTACCTTTAAAATGGCAACAAATCATACAACAAAACGGTGCATATTTGACCCAAATCGGACAAACCGAAGCATGTTAAATAAAGTCCTAAAGTTCATATAAAAATAATGGATTTCTTTTTCCCCAAAGTAATATTTACAAAATAAAACAAAGATCCGTTTGCTAAAGTAAAGTCCAAATAAAGTGGCCACCAACTTACATATTGCTTGGACCTATTCTTTGAAACGGGACGAGCTTTAAACTTGTCTAAATGTGTTCAAATTGGAGAGCACTGGATCGGTAAAATAAATGCGCTGCAGATTGGCGGTGGAGTTAGCATTTCCACTCGCTTACTGCAACTACAGGGCTCTTATGAAAAGATCCATATCACTTAAGGAACTTTTCCAGCGAGAGTTTCAGAACAAACAACTCCCACAACAAACACAAAAAACGAAGCCCGGCAGCCAATATCAACAATACAACATCAAAATTTATCATGTATCAATGCAAATCGTCTTCAAGAGCAGAAAATAGTACCAGCCTATGGGAGATGTCAATCCTCGCCTCCAACAAATGATTCTAGGCCGGTTATTGAAATAATCCGACGCTGAGGGTTTCATTTCCCAGGAAATCACAAAGCATTGGCTTTCATCGAAGGAGCTGAAGAACTAGAAAAAACATGCAGTATAGATGACAACGGTTTGCACACCAACGATGGTAGAAACGCTCCGCTATCGATCTCTAACTTGGTTTCAAAATAATAACCGACATTAAGCAACGTGAGATAAATTTAAGCATTCTTATATTAAATTCTTTCTATCATCCCGATATTTTAACCGGCTAAAAGGTGGGATCTACCGAAGTACGCAACGACCGACGGAGGTACCTATAATAATGACAACTACACTATCTTTGGTATATACGTTGGCGGTATTTCAGACCTAGAGGCTATATTATCAGGAACTGCAACACGAGAAAATATCTAAGAATCATATAGAAAGATATAACATGGAACCCGCGGGCGCCGACGCGAATAACATATTAATTATTAATAAAATAATAAATTCAAAGAGTGTAAATCAATTTCGACAGCAAAGTAATTATATATACAACCAAGACACAGCTCTATGTCTCACATCGGACAAATCGCATCCTCAAGAGTCAGCGACTGCGAGCCAAGGGTCCAGCATCACGAGTCTGCGACAGAATGATAAAACTTCACAAACATTCTCAAGAAAAATTACACAATGACCACGTCCAAATGAAATGCCAATTAAACCCAAGTTTCCTCCTTCTAGAATCGTACAAATCCCGCAAAGATATGAATTCATTGTATCGCAACTGCATAATAATCGGCATTACTCCTAACAACTGTAGTACACTATTTTTACAAAGATCCCGGAGCACCACCCACAACATAGATATTTACTCAGAATTTAACTATAGTCTTCCTCAGGCTATCCCACAATGTAACACCTTATCTGATCATCAATCTGGTAGAGTCGCGATCCACGCCGGCCTACGAGATCAGAAAGGAATCTCTCTCAAATTCATAATCATATATCGGCCACTGCTGATGAAATTGTATTAGTCTCGTGCCACAGTTTTGAATCCCAGATGTCGGTAAACCAACAATTAGAGGCTGATGAAAATTCATGCACTGCTGAAGAACATATGCAACTAATTTATGCTTTGAAACCAATAGAATTAGTGCTACAATTACTATCGCGGGTCAATGCGTCACAGTCGCAGCTGACACTGTATCCACCATAAGCTTCCTAGCGGAAACTTTTGCCCGACAACTGGAACAAAAATATAGCGAAGCAACCCATCGAGCGAATATCTTTCTAACAGATGGGGCACAACTTAAAATCGACAGAGCTTTTACATGTCCCGTACGATTTGAAAACAGGACAACTCTGGTCCGTTTCGTTGTTATGCCTCGGTCAACAGAACTAATGTTACTGGATTTTAATTTTCTTCAGGAATTTGGAGCTACATTAAGATATTTTGGCAAAATTGCATCCTGTCGACCAAGAGGACTACCGAAAAATTTAAAAACTTCTGAGCCAATTGATGAAGCCATACGTACAGCAGAACCTAGAGAGAGTCTCATCACAACTCAGGAATTAAAAATCACTACGAACACCGAGGAAATAACTACAGAGCATTGAACAACCAAGAACATTGCCCAAGAAAAGCACCTGACAAACTTGCGAAGAGAAAAGCCAATTTGTGCATTAATGTGTGCAAGTGCGAGAAAAAATCAAAGTACCTGGGCCATCTAATTACCGTTCAAGGAATTTAAATTGATCCCAAAAAAACATCAGCTATCAGCGAAATGCCCATGCAGAAGAATGCCCGTGACAAAAAACGATTATTAGGAATGGCCTAATGCCGCCGTGGCTTCGCACCTGAACTCGTTGCAATCTGGAAATCGTTTGGAGAGTTACAAAGCAACGATAAACATTGGATGGAGTAGAAACAAATTTTGTTTGAAATATTGAAGGCCCAGGCGACATAGAGCTCAATACTTGCTTGTCCCGACTTTTCAGAAATGTTTACACTACACATAGATGCAAGTAACGATGGGTTAGGGGCTGTTCTAACCCAACAAATTGAGGGTGAATAGCGAATCATAACCTATGCCAGTAGGCATTTGAATGCTGCAGAGAAGAATACTATCGAAAAAAAATCCCTGACTATCATTTTCTGTATCTGCAAAATGTGATCATATTTGGAGGGATACCATTTTAACATGGTAAAGGATTATTTATCCTTAAAATGACTGTAAATGTCTGTACTCTATGGCTAATCCATTCGGAAGCCCGATGGACCTTGAAACTTCGACAATGTGATTTTGAAATTCAGCACCGTCGTGGAACAAACAAGCCGACATCATATCGCGAAAGCCTGTGAGTGAATTTGATCCTCTCGCAACACCTATAACGCCAATCATAGGATGCATCGGCCTTATTCTCCTGTATGAAAATTCAGACAAAATTTCCCGGTTTTGCAATAATTGGCGGTCAACTATATGGACACTTCCCCTGAAGTAGTTCTGAAGAGGTCGATTCTGTGCGGAAACAGTGCGGTCCTGCACGAAAGACTGTAAATAGAGCTTCTAGCGGTTACTATTGGTTCGGGATGTTTCGATATATCGACAAAAACGTCAGAAATTGCGTCAGCTATCAAAAATATAAATTTTTGCAGCAGAAATTCACCAAAGAATTGTTAACTGCCATACCGGAAGAACCAGGGAACATTGCCAGAAACCAAAATAGGAAATATAATGCTGCTCGTCTTAATGAATAAATTTTCTAGGTGGGTTGAATTAGTTTCTCTACGTCGAGCTACAGCCGTAGGGCTAATTAAGGAATTTCGCGATAGTCAGCAAATTCGGAGTGTCTTAAGAACTTGTTACTGAGATCTGGGTTCAGTATACTAAAAACCTTTTCCAGCAGTGTATCCAAGATTTCGTATTGCAGTGTATACAAGATTTCGTATTGGTACGTGGGACAAGTATCTCCCAAAAATCACTTTCGCTAAGAACATTGCTGTGTCCGAATGGACGCGGTATTCACCTGAGTATATCATACATGGAAAACAACAAGGATTGCTATGCACTGTCTATGATCAGGTAACTCTAGATACGTCCGAATTTAATCGCATAGAGGATCCGAGGGAGCGAAGCACTACCAAGGACAGAGTTGAGAAGTCAATCGTCCGCATGATGGCAGCATTGACCATCCACTCCGATAAGAGTCCAAGCTTGAGTTCAACAGAGAACATATCGCCGACGAGAAGCGGTACCCAACAGAATGAGACTAGCATTCTTCTTAATTGGAGAGATCTCGTTTCCGAAGCTCAACATTTTAACGACAGCTCCGATGAGGAGGAAGTCGCCGAAGGACCGAACTACGTGCTACATCGCATCAACGGTTGGTAAACCCTTCCAGGAAGGCGTGAATCTAGCTCAGCTCGAGACCTTCCTAGGGATTAATAATTCGACGATATGTACGAACCAGGATTTCCGTCGAGAACACCGTGCTTCCACAAGGGAAGGTCCTGTGCCACTGTTAGGGCAATTTTTCAAGATGCCAAATTTTTTTCAAAGTGCCTAGTTCGCCCACTCAGCGAATTTTCGGAGTGTGTACCGCGTGCGCCCTAAGCTGAGCAGATACCATGTTACAAACACGTCATCGGTCGTTCCATAAAGTGGGAGGAGCTATTTTCCACAATGATTAACATTATTGGCTTACCCTAAATAAAAAGAATGTTGTCCGTTCTTTCGTTAGCAAACGAGCCCAGATGTCGCGCAGTTGCATCTCGTCCATGGACGATGGATGAACATTCACCTAGAGTACACGCTAATCACGGGAACTTAGTCCAACAGGGGCGATTTACCGATATGCCCGAATTTACTCATAGAGGGCATCCCGTTTAATCGTTCAAGTCATCGGCAAGCATGGACTGGACCCCGTCCTCGCCAACATGGACATATGAAAGGCAACAGCATGTCGTCGGGTTGACACTAGAAGACCAGTGGACTTGGGATTCCGACAAGATGTTTAGGCGCCGCCGTTAATGATCGTCGGAGGCTTCACCTGATGGGACACAAAGCATGGGATCAGAGTTACTGGGCCTGAAGAACTAACGAATTAGTATTCTAGGATCAATCAGGAGAACAAATTTCTTTGATAAGGATCCAACTGGCCATAATGATTATTTAATAAAATTTTCACGTTTTCGGTCGGAACTTACACCTTAAAAGACATGGTAAATTTTTTTTATGTATACATTTATTATTTAAATTAAAAACAGTTGAAAAAGTAGTTATAAATGTACAAGGTGACTTCCAGTTATATCGTGACGTCGCTTGCGGTCTACACACTCCATCATCGCACGTCGTACCACGCCTTTATTCAGTTTGTAGCCCTCTTTTCTGTTGACTTAACTAATATAGATTCGCCTAACTCTCACAACCATCCTACCCTTTTTTAACTTCCCGCCTTGGAAGCTTACGCGCGTTATATAATATAGGGAACTACCCCTCCACACTTCTGTCTAGCACAGGTAAGCTGCCAAGAAAGTCCCGCACTTCGAAGAAAAATTGATTTCCCTCAGTAGATTCTAATGGTAATGTGCCAATTGTATCAGTTGTATTTTCTCGGAAAGTTTTATTTCTTTCTAGATTGACATCGGATACGCCGTGTAATGAACGCATAGCATATCTGAACACAATCAATCCTATAAACCCATAGTTGCCATTAGGAATTCAATTACTGTAACTTTTAACTAATAGAAAAGGTGACACTTTCATTCACTTACCCAAAATAAAGGAAAAAAAATTTCGCCAAGTTTAGGTGTACAAAGAATTATCTAACCAGAAATAAATTCAAAATAAATCAATCATATTGCTGTGATTGAACAATCCGATTTACAATATTTCAATTTCACAGTTAAATAGGTATTGCAACTGCTAAGTTACTTTCCTTTTAAACATTCTCCACATACATTGCAAAGAACTTCATTACAGTCTACATGAGGGTTGTGTCGTCCAGAGCAATGATGTTTATAAATAGATCTTCAGATTTTTAACTTCTTCAAGGTGACCATATTATGTATTGCTGCCCGAAACTGCTAGACTCTCACATGTTCCCTAAATACAGGTTAACACATCATCCAGAGCACTCTATAATTCCTTTCAGCCGGTTGAATTTCTGGATTTGTCTGACATTCCTCAGGGGAATCAGTTGGATCGGATCTTATTTGTATTTCATATCAAGGATCTACAGTCTGTGATTGCATCATCCCATATTTTGACCAGTATGAAAACAGATTACTATTAATAGCTTTACCGTTCCTTGGGAAACGTATGCTAATTCTAGGTATCAGCATTTTACTAAATTGATAAACGCCGCTAATAGTTCGCCAAACTTGAGGAATGAAAATAATTTTAATTTTCCTACTCCTCCATCAAGAACACAGTATTTTATAGATCAAAGCCAATGTACATCCAGCTATGAACTGTTTAACCCACTTAAGGTTCTATGTAACATTTTAATGACGTTTATAAGTGTATATATCGGCTACAATATTAGCCAATAAAGTCTTTCTCACGTTCGACTATTGTCGTTATCATACTTTAGCAATACAACCAATTAATTAATTAAAGGTCTTGAAATCAAATAATATATTAAATAATTAAATAAATAATAAATTAATTAATTAGTTGTCAACCTATGGTATATTTACGGCAATCTAGTGGTAAATTTGCGAGGTGATGTTCATTGTTGGTGAGCATCCCAGGATTGTACATTAACATGCGTTTTCATATTTTACGTTTTATGTTACTAGTAACTTTCATCTATTGATTTATTAAAAATCCTTTATTATTAGCTCCTGCTTTTAGAAACCATAAGAAATATTGCAGATTTCATTTTAGAATACAAGACGCTGAATTTACATAGAATGGTAATTATAGCTGGTTAAGGTTTTGTCCCACGGCTAGTTTAGATTTTATCTCAGACGATTACATCTGACAACGAAAGCAATTGAAAGCAAAAACTAGAACTAACTTAAATTAAACAAGTATTAATCTAAATTACCATACGAATAAATTTTAACTCATAGTTGCAAAAGCCAGCAATCGTATTTTGGCAAGTTTGCAAAATATAACAATTCAAAATTATGTCAGCTGAAAATGCAAGATAAACAAATAAAAGAAAATAAAAAATATGGCACACTTTGAGTGGATTAAATTGCAATATGTTCTTAGTGACTATGGTCAGTTATTAAAACGACAGCATATATGAATAAACACAAAAACACGTATAATTACAAAGTAAGTTGACATTTATAGTTAAATGACCATTAATATACATTGACCAACATAATACATTGGAACTAACCAGGACAATACATTGAAATTGACTTCTATAATACTCTGGAATAAAATGAAAAATATGAAATCTAAATACAAACATGACAATACATGCATATAATTTATGAATATAAGTCTAAATTTAATAGAATATATACTAAACATAAACATTAACATATGTCTGAAACTTCTTCGAGAATGTCGAACTTGTACAAAATTTTAGAGATTTAACAAGTTCAAACCGTACAATCTGACTAAATTGCCGCTAAATGATTCAAAAGGAACATCTCACCAATCAAGTCCTGGGTACAGCCCCTGCAACGATATCATTGCAACAGAAAGTAACAAGGTTTCTCTCTCTTGATATTTTAAACCAAAAATCGGAGTCAAATGAGCAACCTAAAACGAATATAGAGGCTATACCCTCCAAATTTCCCTGCAATATCAATTTTAAAATTCAAATCTATCATTAGCGAAACTGTTAGACCCCTATTGGACAATTTGAATTTAAATACCACTCAAACTCATAATAATACTGATAGTGTGCCTGTTCCCACGGTATCACTTCCAATGGACTCAAGACCACCTGTTAATCATTCGCATTACGATTTAAGCCTATATAAAATGTCAAACGTTACTTCTAGTTGGCATTTAAAATTTAGTGGCATCGAAAATCAAGGTTCGGCAGTTGATAATTTTCTGTATCGAACACAAGCTTTAACTATAGCTACGCAGAAATTTCACAATTTTATGTCGTCATCTCCACTTATTATTCGTAGGAAAAGCTTTAGAATGGAGATACCATTTTAAGATTCAGGTAATGCCTGCCCCGCGAGATTAGGATTCTATTGAAAGATCAACATTCAGACTTGAATTTAAGCTGATTCGTAATAGAAAACAAAGGATCACTGAAAAGTTCGATACGTGTTAGGATGCAATTTGCAATTGCCACGATAGTCTAGATATTCCTATACCGGTTAGCGAATTAGTGGAAATCCTGAAAAGAAATTTACGTCTTGAAATCCGCAAAGAACTAACTCATTTCGAAATTCCAACTACATCTCGTTCGAGAGAGTTCGTTTAAAGGCATGAATTTGTAGATGAAGAATTAAATAGCTCTATATTTTCATTACTCAAAGTTCGCAATGTTTCGTAAATTGAAGGCAATGAGCTAGACGATTTTATGGTCGGCGGAATGAAAATATTGACTTGTTGGAGTTACTCGAAAAACGATCATATTTTCAAAGATTACTTAGCAGATAGGCTTATGTTTTGTTATGGTTTTCGAAGACCAAATATTTTGAGGACCAATTATCCTCAATGTAGCTAATCTTCAAAAAACCTGAGCGGAAGCTCTCTGGGTCATCTGAGACCATCAAACACACATCAATTTTAAAACGTCATATCTCAGTCCAAACTATTCCAACAGGGAGCTTGAAAGTTACAATGAATGGTCAGTTCGAGATAATTCAATTAGATAAACATAATTCCCATAGTGCATCCGAAAATTTTCCTCATGGGATTCTTAAACGATATCACGTTACTTGAACACAATAAAATTAAAGCCAGCATTTTTGATTAAATTTTGTCTCTTCCTTCCATTTATAAAAGACCGAAACGGTCCACTACTTGACTCCGTCGCTTCTAGAAATTTGTTTAAGATAATAAAAATTTATTCTGTTCCTCCGTCTTTTCCGATGTTTATACACGACCATTTGTTCTGTTTGGTTAAGATTTAGTAGGTCTAGTTGATACTTGCACATCTGTTTCATGTGTTACTTCCAATTATATAAAAAGATTTCTTCAAGAAAATAAATATCACTGGGGAAGGTTTATTGTATTTTTGAAGACAGCTGATGGCACTAAACCTGCTCCAGTAGGTAGCATAAACGCTGATGTTATATTTAGAGGTAAAATCAACGCTGCCATTCCATCTCGTCAAAGATATCGTTCGAATTTTTGGTCTGGCCAAAGATATCTTTTGCAAAAATCTAAACAAATCCTCGCTTTCTAATTACAACGAACTAGTGCATAGCATTACCGACCATAATTTGACTGTAGAGAAAGGTAAAAAGGTGAGATGTATAATAGGTGGTATCCCACCCTACAAAATTGAACAATTGGAGAGGACGGATCTCACAAATTTCTCGTGCCATCGATACAGGTAACAATACACTTATCAACAGAGACATTTCGCTGTATGAGCTGCAGTAGAAAAGCTCCTATTTACAGAACTTTATACAATGCTCGTTCTAGGAGGTATGGAGGAATCACAAAACCCTTGGTCTTTAGTTGTTACATTAGTTATCACGGCATGAAAGGTTCGATTGTGTTTAGATGTCCGAAAAGTGACCAGAGTTACTGTCAAACACTAATATCGTTTACATTTAACTGATAGATTATTGAGTAAATTACCAAGGGCTGAATTTATCACAAGCCTTAACAGAAAAGATGCCTTTCGGCAAATACCATCAGACGAAAACTCAAAAGAGACGACAATGCCGTGTGAGTTATGGAAGTGGAAGAGTTACCTGACAAAGAAATTCGATACAGTTTTGTTTACAAACGAACCGAGTACGCTACGAGATGCAGTTCCAGAACAACGTTCTTTAAAATTCTGAGTTATATCATATATTATCAATGACTTAATTAAAAGCATTCACGCGTATCCATTGAGCGCTCCTGGAGGCATAGCCAAACTCATTTATCGCTTAAAAACTTTTTACGATTAGCGGAAAAGGTGTAATATCCATTTGTCTGACAATTCTAAGGTCGGTCCAATTAATCTGAAAACTGAAAATTGACTAAAATATATAAATAGGGCCAATGTTCAGTGGCCCTTAACGAATATCGGAGGCTGAGTAAACTATCGTACGTCCTTTAGCTAAGCTAGCTAATTCAGGAGATGTGTTTAAGTTTAGACCCCTAAACTACCTTCCTCAAAATAAACAAATATAATTAAATTTCATTTTTATATTCCAAATTTAATTTCGAAAAACATATAAAGAGGGTTAATTAAGGATCACTAGTTTTATATAATATTTTATATAAAAACAAATCAGAAAGTTATATTCGGCGGGGGCCTAATCTCGTATACCCATCATTAGGCTTTTCGCATTCTACTCTCCAAGTTCCTTTATTCGATGCCCATATCGATGGCATTATTAAGAAAAAATTAGTCGCGGTGTCCACCATATTCATTAAAATTAACCCATTTTTAGGCAAACAATATATCTTCATTTGAGGAGTGTACAAAATAGTTTTAAACGTTTTTCTTGTTTGCCTTATGATAAATAAGCATTAAACCACAAAATAAGTGAAAAAATTTAAATTTAATTACGCGTCATTTTGTGTGGGCACGAGCAAAAATTTTTGTTAAAAAAACTGCGGGCTTCTGCTTGTTAAAAAAAAAAAGAGTTGCGTTCAGTTTATGCTTCTCGGCGCGTTTCTGCTCTAACCAATTTGGCCCATTTTCAATACCGACCTACGTGCGAAATATCCCATTGTTTGTACCAAATTTGAAGTCGATATCTTCATCTTTGGAACTAGGAGAGTGCTGACAACACACACCAAACAGACGGATGGACATGACTTAACCAACTCAAAATTTCCGGTGATCAAGAATACATATGCTTTATAGAGTCTCTGAAACTTTCATTTGGGTGTTACTTATATTTTGGATAAAAACAAAATGAGTAAACGCCCATCCTACAGTAGTGAGTATAAAAAGGATGTAATAAATATTGCTAATTAATAAAAAGAAGAGAATATACCTTTGAGTTCTGAGAAAGATTACTTCCATTCATTTACGATGAATTAAAAAACTTTAGCTAATTTGATTGTTGTACTTCTTGTTGGACTTTATATATATACGTGTACATTCAACATAAATATATTGTTACGAATTTCGCTTTTCTAAGATAGGACTCGTACCATCGTGGATTTTCTTTTAGGAGAAATACGCTTCAAAGTTCTTTTATTTGCACTTATATTCCTTTAGCGTAGGATTATTGACAATTTATTTTTGGCAATACTTTCGACTACTCAACTCAAATATTCTTTTTCTAGTCAGTCTGCCTGCCACAAATATTCTATTTATATACATTTTTACAAGCATATTACTATACCCAAATTACTGGCTTCATTTTTACTCCCTGTCTGTTTTTCAGCTAATCGTTTTCATCAGCCGACAGCTGCATGACGCGCCGCGAATGTGCATTTGGTTTTTCCCTCTTTGGGGAATTTATCATTTGCGAAAATTACTTAGCTGGAATGAACTGGATTGGGGATTTCCAGACAACATGTTACACGACAAAAGGTATGAGAGTATTGCGGGGATTGAAACACATCACAGGTCAAACCAATATATATCAATACACAATCAGTACGTATTCATGTAGAACAGATAAATGAATTCCGCAAGGCAAAGAATTTTTGAGACCAGAAAGACTAAAAATGTCGGTGGCTGTATCCAATTTTATGTCACCGTATTTAGCATTATGCAAAACAAAATAATTTGGTAAGTTGAACAAAAAAATATGTATACATATATGTGAAAAAATCTAGGTATATAAGATATATACACTTTCACATTATGAAAATGTTACTAAAGGTACGTAAATATTAACGCGCTCTTTTATGGTTATAGTTCATATCTTTTAAGTAAAATTCTGTATACATTAATTTGATTCATTTCTGTCTTTTTTTTTTTTTTGATCAATGGATTAATTTACACAAAAAGGTCGCTTTCGCTTTTACGTTCAAAATTAAATGCTTTAAATTATTTTTACTAATTTCTTTGATGTTTTCCGTTTTGTCAATTAGATGCAAACTTCATTTCTTTCATTTTCACAATGGATAAAAGTAGGAATACGAAAACAACCGCACACAACAAAACTCAAAACTTCTCTTCTTCATCTCAAGGATTTTTTTTTTTTCTTCCTTTGCTTAGATCGCACACTAAACCGCGCATTGGCTTTTGCAAATCTCATATACACACGAATCTCAAAGCCTGTTTTTATACTCAATTTTCTTTTCTCCTTTTTTTCCTTTCTGGTAATTTTCCATTTTACCTTCAGCAAATTTTGAACTCCTCATCTCTAAAATTAAACATCCGATTGCCTTAAAGAACACTATCTTTTTTTGTTGTAAGCCTCGAAAATGGAAATCTCTCGAAAGCCTCGCCAAGATATGCTCAGCGTTAAACATGCTTTGCGTAAGTGAAATTAACAACTCATTAAACACAAGGTTGGCTTTTTGGCAAAAGTTGTTATATATAAGAACATGTTACAAATTTTAGAGTTTGTTTCCGTCAGTGCTGTTTGCAAACAGGCGAAAGTATCAAACGAAATTCAAATGCTACCTATGAGCCAGCCAACAGTTTCTGTTCGACCTTTTCAAAGGCTATATCTCGACCTATTAGGTCTTTATTTTACTTAATCTTTTTATCACATCGGTGTTATTTTGGTTCTCTATAATAGCTCAAAATTTCATTTCCTCGAACCTATCACGAAAGCCCACAATATAATTGCGTTTCTAGAAAAGCGTGTTTTTCACATTTTTGAGTCAATTAAGACTGACAGCGGTCTTCCATAAAAGTAATCCATGTTGAAGTCCTTGTTAAAAAATTAAGACATTCATCATGATTTTACTGGCAAGCAATACGACTGAACGAGTAAATCTATCTGCTTTAGTACCTAGCATAGCTTACATTAAACCGTTTAGACGAGATTGGGATATAAACTTATCCGTCATTAGTTTCACCTTGAAGCAACTGTTCATGCAAGCACACATTTTTCTCCTTACTATGTTCTGTTTGGAAAAAACAAGATAACTAATGTCAAATCATATGCGTTATTACATAGTCTGAACCTTTTACAAGACCCTTCTTCTTATTTAAGGACTAAAAAGAAGGTAGAGTTGATCAGAGAAAAGGCCCGCAAAAATATTAGAAAACCCTATACAATATTTACAATGAATTTGACCCTAAGCCGGTTGGTAAACCACTACAACAGCAAGCTAGCTAACAGTTTCAAACAGGCCGTGGTCGTAGCTGGGTCAACAGCTGGGTTTGTGTTATGAACACAAACACCTTAAAGATGAAGAGCTAGGCAGATTTCACGTTAAAGACCTGCGCGCATGATTACTTCAACGTGCAGCTTTTGATTCTCTCGATTACGCTACAAGACTTGTTTTGCAACTTGTGGTTGGATCTTGTAGTTTTTTTTACAAATACTGCCCTTTCGGTAAGCTGGGTTTCATCCTTCCGTTTATTCATATAGGGATAATGTACGAGCATTTCTTTTAGGTGTAACCGTCTGTGGTGTAACCGCGAGACAAAAATTTAAAACCCACACATCTTCTGAACTAGGTAGCTCAGCATGTGTGACCGTCTCTACAACCTCCGATCATCTATAAATTGGTCCTTAAACCAGCCCTTAAAAATAATCTAATCCGTAGTTCAATAGTTGAACAAATCTTGAGGACTTGCAGACATAATATATTATACCAACTAAACAAAATTCTGATAGATTGGTGATGTCCTGGTCATGTGAGCGTGTTGCTCCTATGAAATGTGCCAACTCTACGGGCAGAAAGGCTCTCTAAACTCCTGGGTCTGCCCAAAGACTTCACTAGTCGTGTGCAAGCTGGCGGTAGAAAGATTTTAAAATAACTTTCCCCAATCAATTAAAACCAATGAATTTTTTTAGTGTCCTTTATTGTATTATTCGGTTCATTGAAAGAATTAACTCAAGCTCGATTGCGTTATTCTTTACACACCTGCATCTTTGAATCCACTCTGATCCTCAATTCTTTGATCAGATAATTAGTGCTTCAGTTGACATATATCGGTCAGCCATCTAAAATACAAGTCGATCAATAAGTATTTAATACTACTCTAATAAACTTCATATCATTCATCTGCGCGATCCCCATACAAATTGGCAATTTGAATTTGTTCATAAATAGTTCTTAGATTTTTCCAAATTCGGAGGTAAGTGTCTTGTAATATAACACACAAATCGTTCAAGGGTGCAGTACTAATCATTTTTCCCCTTGAAAATAAAAATATTTAATAAACGCATTACATGTAACGAACGCGTAACACATTTGTACACAATGAATCCTATAAACCCACAAGTTCGGAACTCAGTCACGGTAACTTTCAACTAATAGATAAGATGACACTTTCATTCATTTACCCAAAATAAGGAAGAAAACCAACTTTGGGAGCATAAAGATTTGTCTAAGCGGAAATAATTTCAAAATAAATCAATCATATTCCTGTGATTGATCTTTTCGATATATCATATTACAATTTCACAGTTTAGTAGATATTGCAACTGTTGTTTTAGCGCCACGACGCTGAGCAAGTTAGCTATGTTACTGCACATACATTGCAAATAAGTGTACTATCTAGATGAAGTACCTGTCGTCTTTTCAAGAAGTTGTTGAAGCGTTTGAAACAACTGATGTTGTGATAATACTGAGAAGTTAAATTTTATCACATGTGTCATGACATTGATTATCTCGCCTGACAGAATAATGATGTTCACTAATGGATTTTCAGATTTTAAATTTTTTCAACAAGACTATGTAACGTATTCCTTCTAGAGACTACGAGACTTAATATTCTCATATGATCTCGAACTACAGGTTAACCGTAGTAGTATATTGTTATCACCCAACTCCAATTATTTCCGTTTATTATATGCGATCACATTCTCAGCATTGGCGATGCTCAATTTATACTAATTATATGCATCAGTAAGACCAATGTCGTTCCTCTGAGGAGTTTACTATTGTGTATTTCAGTTCACAATGAAAATAACGATATAAATTCCTTTGTATGCTTTTCTTACGAAAAGCTTGCATTAGTTATTTCATTATTTGTCTCTATTAGGCAACATTTCCCTCAGAACCCTTACCCACCTTGGCTTAACAGAACATTTAATTTAATTTTCTCAAGAAAAAAATACGCTGTATAAGAAATTCTTCAAAAATTTGAAGTATTCTATTGCAGGGCATCGCGCCGCTAATATATTTACAAGTTAAAGTCCTCACTGCTAACCAATTCTAAATATTTGTCACTTTTGTTAGTAATAAGCGCGAAGCCAGCCGCTTTTCTGCGTTGATGTCCTTTAATGGGTTCGATCCTTCTAATGGTGTGGAGATTCCGAATTTCTCCACGAATTTCTTTCAACTTAACTTTTTAGCCGAAATTTAGACGCCACCATAGCCTATTGGCACAGAATAAAAGGCGCAATTATAATTTTAATATTATTTTTTCTGATGATGAAGTTTTCCAAATCCTAAGAGCAGTGAAGTATTCATAAGATATGGTGTTATCTATATTGAAGTCGCGTGCCGTGTGCTGACTTACTTTATGGTATTCTTGCAATAATCTTTAATTCCGCTCCGACACCATGTGTTTTCTCTGCAATTTGGATAATATATCTTTCATAATTCTTAAAAATGAAAATAGACAATACACAGCGGAAGGCTATAGAGGCGTTTCTAAATTGACTGCACTAATTTGTTCATCGTATCGTTGCTCGACATTTAACAATAAGGTTCCACATTTCTTCCGATAAATGTCTGCCTTTTCTACTTGGCCGAACCCGTATATTCACATTTTTTTTTTTTTTTTTTTTAGTAAGAAAAGGAATGATAAGAAATCAGCTAAAGCTTTTCGTTGTCTGCTTATTTTTACTGAAATTACTGCATTATGACGAGAATACTGGTTCTAATTTATTAATAAGAACTTTATTATTTTTTTATATTATGAAATAATACAAGAAAACCATACCATTTTAACTTCATGTAAGTATTCGCATTGCGGAAATTGCAATCATGTCTACTAGGTAATAGGATTCACCGCACTATAACAGCAAATAGATTGTGTCGTTAAGCAGATATTTTCTCTTCTTTTTGCTTTGTAATGAACACATACTAAGCAATGGTACGGTCAATGTTATAACATTAATCTAGATTTTAAATTGAATATAATGAGCATATTTTTAATGAAAGTAAATAAGGAACACATTTCGTTTTGCTTATTGTTGGAGCCATTTTTGTTAAAGCGATCTTCGAAGAGTTTTGAGGATGACTGTAATTAAACATCCCGTTTCGTATTTTCGTTGGGCTCCATTTTGTGATGCTTTTCAGTAGGAGCTTATTTTGGGTCGGCCTCGACCATGAAATAACATCCGTCGTCTTCTCTAAAGGTTTAACAATGAAACATTCACATTCTTTTTTCAAAATGAATTTCTGCAAACCGCATAACATATCCCCCATGACAATCCACCAATTTTATTTGACCAAACACAGCCATTAAAAACTGACTACAAAAGAAGCTGAAGAAGACGGAGGGCGACAGTTGTTAAAAAATATAACACCGATAACCGAAAAACGCTTTGGCTAAAAGCCAAACTAGAAAATAAATAAAAATCAAACAAAATAATACCTCAAAAAGGTAACATAAGTTGTTATAAAGATAAAATTTTAAATATTATTAGTGAACCAAATAATCTTCAAATGAAAGAACTAAGCACTAATGCTATTCCTGAACAAAAAAACCTATTCACAAATATCAATGACACTCACGTCGTCACCGTCTTGCAGAACGAGCTTGACGATTACATTATATGCACCATATTTGCGGCCCAACTGAAAACTTTCTTAGAAACAGTTAATATTGCGCTAGAGTACGAAAGTATGGGCGAAACGAACTCTTATATAATGAAAATAAAAAGGGTATGAGGTTATATTTAAATATAACTAGCAAAGACACAAACTAAAATTTTTTACAGAGCTCCTTAAAGCCGTTAACAGAATTCTGTTAAACGAAGTCTCGGAGGGATTTAACTCAAAATACAAGTAAAATAGAAGTTTTCGCAAATTTTTTTGCAAATTCTTATAAACAAAACATGACTTTATGTAAATTAACTAATATTCGAAACCAAAACTTTTTTACACTATGCCATAAATGAGGTTGATAAAGCGAAAGTTTACGGAGCTACTGTGACCAAACCATGTCCCTTGAAAAAATGAAACCAGCACAGAGTGAATCCTGTATTAATTTGTTTGTGTCTTTGCTAGTTATATTTAAATATAACTTCACAGCCTTGAAAATAAATACCCACAAATACTATAAAAATCATAACAGCAACGACAAAAATTCCTAGAATAGTAGAAACCAACATTATAATAATAAAAACAATAATCCCGGACGGCACACTTGAAACAGGCATCAAACATACCCTCCCAAATCTTCACAATTTAAAAATGATTGAACTACATAGTGGTAAACATTCAAAATACAGCTAAGCCAGAAATGACAATTCTACTAGACACAGGAGCAGACATCAGTCTCTGCAAAGCACATCTATTGGAAAACTATCCATAAGACAACTCAGAATGTATCAACCTAACAGGAATAATCAACGAATATATAAAAAATTATTGGGAACAATTAAATTATATATAAACTTGGCAAACGAAAGCACTCAACAAAAAATACAGTTAGTAGACCGGGACGTTCCAATAAAAACTGATGGAATAATAGCAAGGGACTTCTTACACAAGTATGCATGTAACATAACTTATGAAAATCTCTTCCTTACAATTAATACGCATGATGAACAAATTCAGTTCCGATAATGTATTTATTACATCAATTTATCGCGGATCGTAAACGAACTTTATTCTTTCCTTAAAATGTATATATGTATATAATTTTTTTCTTTTTTCAAAATTCATTCGTCTCGATGTCGTTCACTCGACAATGTAAGCATGTTGTATACTGTTCTGTGTATTTATTAATAAAGTACATTAAAAGAAATCCTTTACAGTTTCTGTTTGTACGTACATGTGCGCTATAGACAAATAGACTTCATATTAAATAAAAACTCCACAAATCACTTATTTCGCACGTATTATTATTATTAATTTTGTTCGATCACGCTCTTGCTTGTTTTTCTATTTTTGTTTATTTCGTACAAAAATCACACAAACTTCGGGCAAAGCACTTACACATCCACGTTCAAAGAATGAACGAATTGATTGAACTGACTCACTTCACTTTTCATTTTATAAACCGAAACCCGACCTTAAAACACGGACACACATCGCACGCTCTTTCTCTTTCCATCAAGATTTCTCTCACCATTGCTATATGGTGATCTGCTATTTTAAGCAGATTTCTTATTTCTCTTTCATAAAGAAGTAATGTTATTAGCAGAGAGACAAAAATCGTCACCCTACGCTCGCGGACGTCACAAATTCATTGTTTTTTACTGTGCAAAACGAATGCGGCCGACTATTTGGACATAAACGTTACTGTAAACTTGTTATTGATAGATTAAGGTGGCTCTTTCTAAATAAGATAATTACATTGTCACAACTTCTAAGCATTTTTAGAGCAATTATTTATAGGTAACTTACCTCATATACGCTGGGCGGTTCTGTGCTGCCGTAATTATGATGTGAGTGGTAACCACCAGATAATATTTTTTTATGAGCTGCCGCTTGTGATCGATATGCGCTAACACTTAATTTCATTGCAAGTTAAAATAAAATTGTACGAAGCGTGGAGTGTTTTATTAAAACTGCGTCTTTATTTCATTATATAATTAGACCATTTAAATCAGTCATCTCGACGATGACACAATATATTTTAAGCAAACATATACGGTAATTTTTATCACACTTGCTTTGAAAAAAAAACAAAAGACGATCATTAATCCAAAAAAAAATTAGCAAAACCTAATTATTTATATCACGATACTCCCACATCATCATTGCGAAAGCTTTGAAGAACATTAAATAGCCAAAGGGATTGATGTTTAGTTAACGGCTATAATAACGGCCAACAATCTATACACATAATCTAAGTTTAATTGATATTAACAACTATTGGAATTGAACATTAGCTCTATATAAATCACCTGCTCTCCCATCTTTAGGTTCTTCTTTCGTACATTGCAATTAGAAACGCACACAGCTACAGCTGAAAGCGCAATGAAGCTTCCTATATATTTTCAATTCTAGAGGACAAATGAAGCAGGCAATTAGTTGATGCAATAAAAGCCGCGCTTGTCTGCCTTACCATATCATTTTATAAGAAAAAGTAGACAAATCTATGTATAAGCTGCCATCAGCAGTGACAGAGGTAAGAATTCAAAAACAGTAATGTGTGGGGTTGCAATCTCTTTCAACTGATACTTTACCCAAATAAATTGAGGAAAAAAAAACGGAAGTGATCTAATTGACAGAAAGAAGTTTACTCTCAAAGGATGTGCACGTCCTCTAATTACTATAAAATGAACTCTAAATAATATATTTTGTACATAAACTGAGAAATAAAACTACGAGACCAAGATCTTATAATTGGTGTCCAACAGGAGCGATTCTACTATAGACGCGCCATCGTTGTGAGCAATATAAAAATAATTGCATTTTTTTCAAGCAACATGGAGCATGTAACGGTAATACTGATAGAAAAGTTTTTTCTTGTGAATAATTTGTCTTATTACGGGTATACAGAAGTGTATTTGTACGTCTATCAAATTTTTTCATACATGATGCTTTGAAATGTGGCCTCTGTGCTTGACTCATTGAACTAAATGGAATCAGATATAATTACATGAGTTTAGAAAATCTAGATAGCCTTTTCCAAAAATAAGGCGTACGCAATAGAAAAAAAAAATACAAATGAAGAATACAAAGCAAATCTCGCACCTAGTAGAAAGTGCAATTCGTCTATCATTACAGTAACAAAACGCTGAACTTGATAAAAAGATACATGAACTGTTTCAACATAGAAGACAGAAGTGAAGATTTACGGAGAAGCAAGGATTCTGTCCTCGTTAAAATGGAATGAAAACGAGCATTAGAACATTTGCGGACCCTAGTTAGGGTCCCTAATAAAGACATTGTCGCCACCATCCGAATGGATGACGATGCACCCATTTATTCAAACCACTACCCATATCCGATATTATTAATGATAGTAGAACAAAAACTGCTACCAGGAGATTATCCGATCTTTTGGGTCACCTTACAACAGCCCCTTTAGGTTATTAACAAGACGGCTATCGATGAACTAGACAATAGAATAAAACGGCAACGCCTTGTAATACATTTGCAAAAGCTTAGTGAAAGTACAACTGACGATAAGTATCCTATACTGAACATAATGACGAATTAGGCAATAAGAAGAAACGTCTTATAATAGATGTTCCAAAGCTTAGTGGAAAGATAATTGACGATAAGTACCCTATACCGATCACAATAGTGATACATGCGGCACCGTCTGAACTTCAGACCAAAATAAGCAATCAAACGACTAATACACATATTAACAGCTAAAATATTTTAATAAACACAGGCAGAACAGAGCTTTTGTGTTAAAAGAAAAAGTTTCTGCAAAAAATAGCAAAAGACTGAATAATAAATTGACACTATTATATGGGCAATCAATAACAGGGGCAAATATGGGAACAACCGTTCTAATAAAATGGAGCCAATAAGACCTGTAAGAACAGTTTAAGATAACTGGCTCCATTTCAGTGCAACCTTGAGGTAACGTCGGTCAAGAACATTTTTTCTGTTGCTGTTCAATTAATGTTAGTATTCATTCTTGAACTTTATTGTAGACTTGCCAGAAATTTGAAATTTATATTGCATTAAAGGTACTTATTGGTACGCTAATTGACGATTATCTTGAGGATATCAGATTCAATTCAAAAATTGCGCATTAACTTAAATATCAAAAAAGTTGCAACAAATAAAAAATTCAGATTCAAAAAAGAAAATCAATAGATATAGTTAATACAATTTTGATAGATACAAAAGGGACAGCCTTACTCCCACTATTTCTATTGAAATGTTCACTATTCATTGAATTGCGAAATGTCATACAATCAGTAATTGTGGCATACCCAATGTGTGTTATATAACTATTACCTTATCTAAATTGGTTAAAATATATATCTTTAAATTAGTATTCATTACTTTGTAATCTAGTTAAGTATCTTAGATTTAAGTTTCTAAAAATTATAATCCAATGAAATATCTTAGATTTAAGTTTTCAACGCCACAGACACCAGTGTTCCTCCCATTCCGCAATCTGATAAAACAACACAACTGACCGGTAGAACCAGTAGAGTAACCAAAGGCGCAGTTCAAAGACAGTCCGTGAACACATATCATATCACCGTACCGCCAACATTCTGGAAAATTAATGGAAAGTACAACTTGTGTTCAGCAACCAATCCCTAGAATTACTACGGATTGTAACACGTAGACTTTATATGAAGATGAACAGAGACGATAAACCTAATATCCCGTTTTTGCCTTAATAAATGTCACGGATCATAACGTAATATCTATGTCTACCATTGGTATATCGGACGAACATGCAGAGTTTACACTAGTTCAATAGTTCAACAGTAGTGCACTGTACTGAAGAACAACGAAAATAAACAAAGTGTGCCTTATAAGACCCTTTTGTCTCTTTAGACCATAATTTCACTTATGAATATATACATAGAAAATATGTAATCAGAACAATATCAAATTTGACAGAGGAATTTCTTAAGGAACACCAAGGACAGCGCTCACTTAAACGAAGAAGCGGTTAACATACTACTGAAAATTTTCGCCACAAGGGTTGCCATCGCCACTGCGATATAAGTAAGAATTTAAAAACAAAAATAATATTTGGAGTTGGCATCTCCATCATCTGATACGTTTGCCGGAATAAAATGAGGGGAGGAAAACGGAAGCTGTAAAGTTGACAGCAAAAAGGTTTTTCTCAAACGAGGTGCACGTTTACTGATTACTAAAAAATGAACACTAAATAATATCTTCTATAAATAAACAGAGAAATAAAACCATGATCATCAATTATGTTATAATTTATATGAAACGTTATTCTTATTTTTAACTTAAAATAACCCACGCAGTAAACACAATCGGAAGCTGGGTTATCACAATATTTTATAGGATAGTGTGAACAGCAAGACATTGTTTTAGAACCGAAAATAAGGAATTTAATTAATAAATGTACAAACAACAGCAGCACAAAAAATTAGTGTAAAAATAAATTGCATTTTCGATTGATTATTAAAATAAAGAATGAAGAGAATCAATTTAAAAGAAAGGGCATAGAAGTAACCCACACTGACATAATTGGGTAAAGCAAAAGATTTGCGTAAATGTTTTGATTTGAAAACCTTATTTTAAATTTAATATGAAATGCATTTTTTGCTTATTTTTCATGCCTTATAAAATAATATTATATATAAACAAAAATTTCAAATCGACTAACAAAAATAAAAGTTAATTTAATACAAAATAAACATAAATTGGATAAATACATTTTAAATTTAAAATAAATTGCTTCTATTTTTTTAAGTCTTTTTTATTGTTTTATTAGTTTGTATATACGCAAAACCATATGATTTGTCAATTCCTCCAAATTCTCACAAAAGTCGACAAATTTGAAATCCCATATTATCCAAAAATAGGATTAATGCATCATTGTGTCATACGGTTTGAACAGCAAAAAGGCAGAAATGAACGCAAACATTTCAATAGCAAAATCAATATGAAAACAATTAAACATCTCGAAACTGATTAACGAAAAAAATGTTAAAAAATTTTATGACATTATCAAAAATCCTTTATTGTTACTAAATGTGCTATTTTTTGGAATTGGAAATAAGTCGCTTAGTTGCCCTTTTTCACTTTTTGGAAAGTAATGTAGAGTATAAATTCAAGTTCTATAGAAAATAACATTAAAAGGAAATTAAAGTAATGCAATATGAAATATAAAATTAACATAGCTTTCAAATTTTAAATTAATTGTTTTTCTTTCTTCTTTTACTTTTTTGTCGGGTGTTATTTTTTTGTTTCCTTACAAAACAATATGAATTGCCAATTTCTACATAGGATCGCAATAAGTTTAACAATTTTTAGAATGCGCGGTTTCATTATGTCCACTTAGATTGTTTTTTATACTGCGAATTTTTATTCCCTGGCTTGAAATTGAGCGAATCTTCACTGTGTCAACAGCCTATGAGCGCTAACTCATTGAATTTGTAAATTTTATTTCATTTAACTATTTTATTATTGATTTTATTTTACTTACTTACACATGAACCTCAACTAAAACAATTTAACAGTCGAATTCAACTGACTCTTAAAAAATAAATCCTATACTAATTAGTATTAAAAACTAGTATAAAGTATATAAGGAGAAATAAGGAAAAAAATAAAAAAATAATAATAATTATTAAATAATACTTCATGTGTATATAAATACGAAAAAAACAAAGCTTGTACACAATTGGCACAGAGGCCCACCCACAACCAGTACAGAACCAAATTGTAAGTGAACCCCTAAGCTATCGCAAACATGCAAGAGGTTTGCAAGCAATGCAGTAACCAATACCAGTTAATTTTCAAATCATAGTGAGTTGTTAAGATTAAAAGTTAGTTTAAATACAACATAGGCAAATCGCGCGTATTAAACCAAGTCGTTTTGATAAACTTTACAGAATCCTATATTGAGATTAAGGGATAGATATCATTTAGCATTTTGCAAACAACTCTGAACGGGTGAAACAGCTCATAATTATATTTATCACGTTGGCTCAGCTTAATGAACATAAAGTGCCTCGAAAAGCGATTGGGGACATTAAAGCTTATCTCACCAAGTAATGTGGACGAATCGATAGTACGTTTAATTAACTTAATCAAAAAAGAGACACCAAGAATAGATCTACGTTTCTCAAGTGACTGTAAGGATAACAAAGCAGCCTATTTACATAGGGGGGAAGAGAGGCAAGTGGATCCCAACCCAAATTTCTAAGGGCAAACAGCAAGAATTGCTTTTGAACACATTCAATTGCATCTACATAGCACTTATGTAAAGGAATCCACACAACAGAGGCATACTCAAGTATACATGTACAGGCTTTTCGTAATGTATGGATCATCAAGCTCTTTGGATCAGCTCTTTATAGATCAAGCGCGGACCTAGCTTTGCTTAACGAGAGTTCAATGTGCAAGTTAAAACGTAATCTATGGTCAAATAGGACGCCTAGATCTGTGAACATATCGACGCCCTCCAACTTATGCGAATCAATGAAATACTGAGTAATGAATGACTTTTTTCTTGAGAAAGAAAGCTTCTTACATTTATTTAGATTTAGTTTCAGAAGATTCAAAGAGCACCATGCAACCAAATTATTCAAATCACTTTGATGTGATTGCGATTCTAGAGAGAAGGAAAAGAACAGTTTCACATTATCAGCGTACATTAAGGTCTGTCTGGAATTAATCACTGATGGGAGATCATTAATGTATAAACTAAATAAAATGGGTACTTGGCTGGTGCATATTTATAAAGTCGCATAAGGAAATTTTTCTTCCAACAGAAAGGGAAAACAAGGATTTAATGTCACTGGATTAAAAATCATTGACATAACACCACATAGCTCGACAAAGCATGTTTTAACCATACAGGATGGAATCCCATCACAGAACTGTATTCTAAAGTCCTTAAACCAACCAAGTACAGCTTAGAAATGAAAATCGAGTTAGTTATCAGTTAAACCGGAACCAGCAGTTGAAAAATTTCGTCGGAGGTACTCAGCAAAGAGATTTGAGGTTTCGACGCCACCAGAGGGCTCGATGCCATGAAAAGATCCATGCGAGGAATATGTCGAGATTTTTTTTTTTTATAGTTAACAAACGTAAAAAAATATTTAGAATTAGCAAGCAATGAGAATTTTATCAACGAAAGGCATCTGCAATAACATTAGTAGAAGAGCCAATTAAATTTATGCCTTGCAACATAGTAGGAGAAATAGTCATAAGCAGAACCACTTTCTATAAATATTTTGAAAAGTTTGTTTTTCATATTTTTGCAATATTTAACAATCTTGTTAAACCATAGCCGACACTTTATTCGAGGGCAAGATTGCTTGATCGGAATAGTTGCAGAAATAGCTAGGTTTAATGCATTATAGAACGAAGGTTTTAATATTTCTAGTAGAGAAATCAAGCATAATGTGTGAAAGAAGAGATTTAAGCAATAAAATATTAGTTTTCTTAAAATCATAATATTTATTGGAGGAAGTTGAATTCAACACGTTAGAGTAGTTCAAGGGACCATCATGCTTGCAATAAAAGGAAATACAAATTCATTAATGATACGAACTCGCAGGTAAACTAAAAGGTGAACAGCGGGAGGAGTGGGAAATTCAGTTGAATAGGACAGAACTGCAGCAGAGATGGCAATGAAAACATCACCACCAATACTATCCAATTGATCCTTTCTGAAAATCTGGGAAGAATTGTGATAAACTTCCAATGAATTAAGTTGTAACCAGGTTTTAGTGAACAACAAAATTCCGTGCTCACTGAATTCAGGAAAGTAAAGCGAATATGGGGTTGATCCCGAGGAATGAATTTCTTAATTAAGGATCCAACTGATCACAATAGTTTATGTAACAAAATTTCCATATATTCAGTCGTAACCAACACTTTAAAAGACGAGATAGTTCTAGATTGAGATGGAACCAATCTGAAAATGCTTACACGCTTCAAATTGTGGATAGGGGTTTTGTAGCCAGATAACTTTTTAGATTATACAACAGAGGCGTCAGCCGCCAGTGTTGATACGAATCTTGTTTTTCTGGGGGGTACTACCGGCAAGCACTCGCCGTCCCTACTAAAATCAATAGAATTTGTAGATAGAGAGTTTTGAGTTGGCGAGTGTACAGAGGGGTTGACCACACTTGCATGTGCAGCTTGTACGACTTGCCCAACATGGTCACCAGCACACACCCCCGAACAGCCAAAGAGAGGGACGGATTTGTTATTTTTATTAATGTTTTTTGAGGATGTACACAAAGTAACCTGGGCTTCCCAATTTATTTGAAAGTTTTTTATTAGCGGCCCACTCAGCAATAACGGAAACGCTAACATTCTTTGTAGGGAAGAAGCACTTACAGGAGTCGACGGATCAAATATAGTTGAAGTACCACACGCTATATTACGAGTCGGTCTTGTGCAGGATGGGGGGAGAAGATGAGTGCTCTAGATGGCGACACTCATCGACCAGTAACTTGATTGTCTCAAACTTCCCACACAAAGTAACAAGGTTTTTGCTTAGTTCAGAGAACCCAATCTTTGTTTCCGTGTCTAGCTTATAAAAGTCAAAATCTCCCTTCCTACAACCGGAACATGACTAACATAAACCCTTTGAAGAATCAAGGATTGCATCTGCAGCACGGGCATTGATAACTGCGCACTTCGCATGACAAAAGCGTTCGCAAAGCCAACAGGTAATGAATCGTTCAGATTCAGGGTCCATTTTTGATCGAAACGATGTACTAAAACTCTCCAAAATGTGTGCAACGCCCAAAAGGAAGCATCAGAGATCCCACAAGGTATATATATTCTTGATCAGCATCAAATTCTAAAACGATATTAGCATGTCCGTCTATCCGTCTGTGTCAAGTTGGTTGTAAACATTCTCCTGGCCGGAAAAATCCTTACAAGGAGGTTCGTACTAAAAATGGGCCAAATCGGTTGGAGAGCACGCCCACAGCGGTACGTATAATAGCCCTGAGAGTAGCCGTATTTTGCGAAAGGATTAAAAATTGGAGTTTTGCTCATTACTCGTCCTATTGCAGGTAAATGTACAAAAACTTGAACGCGCGTTTTATGGCGATGCTGTAGTACTTCTACAAAAATATCATGTTGTACCTGCCATTAAGCTGATGAGGATTTTGTCTTGCCAGAGGAATGTAACTAGCACCGTGGACTTAGAGATATTTCCTTTCAATAATAGCCCTCAATTAAGGAGAGGTCTGCACGTCGACGAGACTGTACCTGGAGCTAACTGAGTTGGGCCGCATGATCCGCAAAAGTTTGGCTGAAATCTTTCCTTATTTTTCTGATAGCGCAAGAAGTGTGATGGTTACTTTCTGTTTCAAAGCTTTCTGCCACATTGCCATCGATTCGGGATTTCGGGTTCTATGGGAAGCCTACCACTGCCTAGACTTTATATATATGAGTGCCATTTATCGCTTTTGAACGAAACAGGTAGGGTAGACTGCTCACCAAAGATGCTGCATCCATGCGAATAACAAAGTTGCATACAACGCACCTGTCTTAATCTTATAGTTGTGCGAGACTACTTTTCTTCATCTTCCCTTTTTGCTACCTCGGAACCTCTGTGAAGACAATATTCAAGAGAGTTTTGCGGTGGCAGCTATAGCCTTAGCAATCGAAGAAAGCATGTCGTTCACGAAAAAAACACACATTAAAAATCTAGAGACGTATGCTAGCTTTAGCAATAGCCCACACACAATGGTTTTTGCTGCTATTTCAGATGTTCCCAGTTTCAAGTCGAGCTTACATAAACGTTACCCTACTCCACCTATAACATTTCTTGACAACCTTTAGGTCCAAGAACAACCCCGAACTGGATGATGAGGCATTAAAGAAAAAAAAGAGTCTTGAGCCAATTAGACCCAATTAATCCATCCGTCGTTTTAAACCTTCTTTGTCCCTCAAAATAAATTCGTTTTTGGAGATATTTCCAAAACCAACTCTCGTTAATAAGACCACAAACGGAAGTTGCGTAGGAGTTTGAAATTGAATTGAAGTCAGTTTGGGGATAATTTGCTCTCATTAATTTCTGATAAAATATCTGCTAACAAACTAACAGAAGAGGACTTGTCAAATTTCTAAAGGAGCTCGTTTCAAAACAAAGTTTCACTTTTGTCATTTGAGAAAGGATTAACTGATTTCGTTTAGAATACTATTTTTCTAGAAAAAGCCCGAAGCTTCAATAGCTCTAAGTATAAAGCATAGTAGAAAAATCTAAAAATTAAACAAAAGGAAATCTAGGCTTGACCTTACAAAACGCCATTCTTAAAAATAGAGCTAAACAGTCATTCTAATACCGCGATAAAACTGGAGGACAAAGTCGTTAGATGTGTTCCACAAATGTAAACAAACTCTTTTCTTCAAACTTACGAATATATTTTGAAATAACAAGCCATTTGGCGTATATTGATAAGATTCTCGAAAATTGGACACTTAATCATTTAAATAGTTTTTGGCAAAATCATAAAAAACTTCCAGAACTTTCTTACAATAGAGCGAGCCTTTCACGTTCACACAAACTTTTAAGTCGAATTGAAATCCACCTTCAAATAACCTAGTAATTGCTACTTTTAGTTTCGAAAAATCCACTTGTTAAATATATTCAAATTACTTACATTCCATAAGTTAAAGCAAAACTACGACAAATTCTCTGCTAAGTTTAATTTTTGTAGTTGCAATCACACAGGGCAGAGAGGCACGCTTAAATCGAACAAAAAAAGTATGACGAGAGTGTTAACTACTTCCTGAAGTGAAACAAACAACGAAATTAGAGAATCTCTTTGTTCTTTGATGAATATCAGAATTAAAAAGCATTGACTAATTACAATAGGTACAGTTTACACATTATCTTTCATTAAAAGTGCATTTTAATTAAAAAGATATTAAAATTAACCTAGACGTTTAGGTTGTGTATTCATATCGTTTGTTGGTATAAGTATCCATCATTTAAATTTGAAAGCACGGTTTTCAGCGGAGGTGGGGACCAAAAAATCTTCAGTATGAGCACATCCACGTCGACTTGCGAAAACTGATAATATTGAATAGATTTAATAAGGTGTTTTCGTTTGATTACTCATTTAGCATTTACTTTCATTTCATGTTTTGTTTCAAAGTAATTAATACTCCCATTGTAAAGTTAATATTCAAACAAGGCGTAATAAATACATTAGATGTCTAATTCAAAATTGGCTTTGAACATTTCCTTAGTCGAAAAATTCCAAACTGCACCATTTATTTAGCGCACATATATACACTAGAACGAGATTTCATTTTGGTTACTAAGACTTTCCCGCAGCTGACTTCCTAAGTTAAGCTTTGCAGTTTGAAATCTTTTTAAGATCTGATCGTCGTCAAAATGCATACAAACATACATATATATATATATATATATATACAACATACAAACATAATATTATTTAATATAATATCACTAACTACATACGCTTCTGATATATATGCAATTTTTTTAGCATAATAGGTCTCTGCAAACGCATAAAACTACACACAAGTGTATAAGCATCCCCTACTCCGAATTAATGGTATGTCCCATGAACTTATGCAATTCTATTACACAAATAATTTGTTGTGTGTAATGAAGGTATTGTAGTTTGTCAACGTGTCACAAAATATTACATAACTAAATATTTAATAATGTAAGCATAATAGACTTTTCCCTTCCGAGCGTTAGTCTTTTGAAAGGAAGCCCGTTTGAGAAGAAACAACAGAAGCCAATCTTTTCACTGAATATTGATTTGTCACCAAACATTATTTTTCACACTATTGCGGTTAATGTCTTTAGTTATAACACAAATTGCTTATAATTCAATTCTACCCACACACGTTTACACAAGGTTCACAAACAAATAAATAATTGTCTTTTTTCATAACAGTCTTTTACGGAATAACGTTTATTTTTATACGTTCAGTGCATTTCTTAACAATAGATCGAATTAGTATGTACTTCATTCACAGCACTTAAAACATCACTTCGATTCAAATTCCTGACCAAATCATTGTATCTATCATTTCGTAATAATCTTAAGTTTTTTATCTTAAATCTCTTAATCACCTTTTCAAAAGTATATTGCCAGTTTACACTTATTTATGCTAATGAAGCGACCGTGGTTGAATTTGCGCTTTATATCCGTACTCATGGGTGAGGTGGTACTTCATGTTTTTATTACTTGCTTCTTGCTTTCAGATAATATATTTTCGTATAATTTCATTATCGTCATTCCATTTACATAAGTTTGTATTCTTATCAAAGCACTGATTATATATGGCGTGAACTAAGTTTCATTTTCAAGTTTCGATTTTTTTGCTGTTTGTATGCCCAAGAGGTGCGAGCAAACGTTCTCAAAATTGTCAAAACAGGCCTAATTGCTCTGACTTTGGGTTAGTATGGAATAGAATAAATTCCAAACAAAACTGTTTCTTTACAAACAGCTGAAACAAAACAAAAAAATTTAAATTTGTGTCTTAATTCGCTAAAGCTTGTAATCAATTGTGTAACATCAATCTCTCAATGCAGCATCATATACTTTCGCTATCATCAATAAATCGAAACGAGGCAGAAAATAATAAAAACTCATAATTCTACTGGATATATTGGTCTTATCGCTTAAACAAAACAAGAAAAAAGTAAGTAAGATGTTATTAAATAATCAAGTAATGTTGAGATATACACACACATTTGGCGGAATGGCTCCTTTTGTCATAATATGTCATGTAGCAGGAGAAGAACATCGACATGGATAGAAAAGAAATCTTTTAAGACGTAGAAAATTTTTGCGGGATGCTTTAAATCCACTTACATTGCCCGAAAAGCTAAATGGTTTCATACATTTGTCAACAACATAAATTAAAACATACATATTAATATACCTAGATTTTTCAATACATTTGAAGAAAAATTGGTGGGACTATTGTAAGGAGAACCTATTTGCTTTCAGTCATTCGTTTAGTCCTTACTTTGGAGACGTTGTCTAGAACTTATCAATGCCTAGAGGGTAGCGATTTTTATTTAAGCATTATGCAGACCGCTATTTCTGTTGTTGTATCACGTATGATAACAGAAATGGGAAAAAAACCTTTGCGTGAAATGGATTCGGTGCGGTATTAAAGCCAACACAAAAGGGTGGCTCTATAGAAAATTTTGTATTTCTGCTGATAAGTAAATTGTGACACGTTGTTGCACAAGAATATATGAATATTATTGCAGTAAACGTCAGATTCCCCTAATGAAGGCACGATAAGCATATGTGGAGACATTTCAATAAAAGAACTTGTCCCGAAGACCATTGGGTTAAAAATCAAACTAATGGTTAGCTCGTTGGTAAGCAATAACAGTAATTTAGAGTAGTGGGTAATGACGCCGTACAGAACTCCAGTTGATTCCATCAAACGGAAAAGCAATGATATACATTGCAAAGCGAAGAATATTGTTGAGAGATGCATTGATGTATATAAAAGTTAGTGTTAAATTCCTCTTTCAAAAATATAAACAAAGCTTTTATATTTTTCAAGGTCGATGGCGTATTTTAATAGAAGAGCGGAAAAGCAGATACAATTCAAGGAAGATGGGAAAATTTGCGCATGTTTGTGCACACCTTCACAACATTTGCGTGGACTATAAAATGCAAAATCCGGAAATTCAGAAATTAATTTCTGCAGCTCCCGCATCTGATGCTGTCGACGGTCTACACGTTTTGCTAGAGGTCTCCCAGTTGAGGCGAATAAGTGAAGAAATAAGAACTGGCGTATTTTCTGCACTTTCAAATCGAATTTATAGTGAAATAAAAAATGTAGAGAATAAATCTGCTTTACGATGTTATGTGAAAATTAAAAAGCTGGGTTTTACTTATGTAATGCAAAGGTTGAGTTGATTTACACTTCACTTTAAAACATTATATACTCTTTATAAGTAAATTCATATGTTAATATGTCAACATATTATGTAAAATATATTAACATCTAAAATTCATGTTCGAAATTCAAAGGCTTACTACGAAATGAAAATATGAAATTATATGAATTACATAAAATTATATCAGTTAACTTAATATTATCACAAATTTGACGTAATTTTCCTTCTATTTATGTTTGCGTGATTTTCTTATCGATTGTATCATTGTAAATAAACAAACGTCATATATACCCCCTATTTCCCCATTATGGGACGAAAGCTACATATAAGTCTCAAAAAAATGGCTTTTAGGGTACGCCGTTCAAAGGAGAACCGGTTAACTGAAATATATGTAATCAGTTTCCAGTCGTTTGAGAGAAGTTCAAATTGCAGAATATTACTCAAATACTTTTGTAGTTGTGCTTGAGCTAAGAATAAAACAATTAGCTTCAAGCTTATTTATTATTTTTTACTTTTATCCATTTAATATTTTTATTTACATATTTTCAGGTTTATTTGGCGTTTATCATTGACAATTTCCTTTCATTCGTAACATTCAGAAATATATAATGCTTACTCCATAAGCTTTATATATTAAATCTGCATATGATTATGCGCCAGAAAAGCCGCAATTGTCATTCATTTACCTCAATAACCTATAACTCGTGTCTGCTACTAAAGTAGAAAACAACGTCAATTAAATTTGGCAAATTTTGTACATTCTTTTGTATTTTATGATTTTTAATTTTTAACACAACCTAAATAATTGCAAAATTTTGTGGAATTTTACTTGTAGTTCATCAAATTGTTTTTGAGTGTTAATATCATCTTGTTTTTGCGCTCAGTACTTGGCGCTGTCGCAAATTTTTTTGTCCTTCTTTGCTAATTTTGCTTGTATTGGATTTTATTCGTTGTGATACCTCTCAACAACTTCTTGCTTCGTGGAGAATAAGTTCCTTGCTGTGCTTTTGCATTATTTTCTAGCTTCTTGTTATACTCATCACTGAAGGATGACGGTATATATATACGTACTCATTTTGTTTTTCTTCCTAAAAGGAAGCTTCAGAGACCCTATCAAATGTATATAGTTTTGAACAGCGTGAAAACCTGAATCGATTAACCCATTCCTATCCGTCTGTGTGTCTGTATGGGGTGTGGTGTTTGGTGCTGGCGCTCTCCTCTTCGCAAAAATGAAAATGTCGACTTCGAATTTGGTAGAAACATTGCAAGTTTTTGCACGCAGGTTGGTATTGAAAACGGGCTACATTGCTCAGAGCAAAAGCCCGCAGTGGAGCGTAAACTGAACGCAACTTTGCTTTTCTTAAAAAAATTGGTCGGTTTTTGCTCGTTACTCAGAAATTATAAAAGTTAGAGGGATGAAATTTTCGGCATTTACTTTACACTCACACTTACAGTTACGAAACATTTCACTCTTTGCATTCGAAATAGAAGAAATCAGCCATGCCTGCATAAACTTACAAGTGATTAAATTTTATTTTTTCCTTTTGAGGTTGTGCTTATTAATCATAAGGTAAATGAGACAAAAGGGCATTTGTACGCTATATATTTGCGTAACTATAATATTTATTTTTATATCTATTTTATTTAAACACGATATTAGCCAAAATTAATTAGCAGATGCATTCAATTGACTTTTAGAAATAAATCTTATGCTAAGTATTGTTAATAACTACTTGAAAGTTTTTAAAGAAAAAAAAGGGAATAAAATGCATTTATCAATAAAGAGAGCAAAGAAAATACAAGTAAGAAAGTTATAAACGGCGGGAGAAGAATTTCACTACTATGCTTTTTGCAGTCTTCTCTCCAAGTTCTTTGATTTAATACACATATCGCTAGTATTAATAAGAAAAAATTAGTCCACCAAATCGTCATTTAATCCATTTTTAGGCAGATAATATATCTTCGTTTGAGGAATGTACAAAATAATTTTCAATACTCTGCCTTGTTTGACTAATGTAAAAAAAACATAAAACTCTAAAAATGTGAATCGGCATGGCCGATTTTTCGCATTTTTTACGAGTAAAGAGTAGAGTGTTTCGCAAAGTAAATGTGGAGAAATTGAGCATTTTATCTTTTAACAGCTTTTGCTCTGACTAATTTAGCCAAATGGGCCTATTTTCAATACTAACATGCATGCAAGGGCTTCCAATGTTTCTACCAAATTTGAAGTCGATGTCTACATTTTTGTGATCAGGAGAGTGCCAACAGCGAACACCACATAGACGGACCGACATGGTTAAATCAATTCGGAATCTCAAGCTGATCAAGAGTATATATATCTTATAGGGTCTCTGTAGCTTCTTTTGGATGTTACATACATTATGGAAAAAAACATGTACACATCTAGCACACAACATATAACAGCTTGGCAACCGGTAAGAACCAGAAAATGTAATTCATTTTTCGAATTCCAAAAATATATCAAGATTAGCAGCTTATCTAGACGTAGGCAAAACACGAGTATTGGGGAAAATTGTTTTGAGAGAATTTAGAGAATCCGTTATTGAGAATAAACTATAGGTAACATTTTTGCAACGGACTCTAAAAACATTGAAAAATTCTTAATAATAATTGACTAAGCTTCACGGAAATAAAGTTCCTAGCGAAATACTTCGAGAGACTAAAGTTTATCTCCCCAAGCAATATCGACGAATCCATATTACCCTTTTGTACTTATTCAAGAAGGAAACACCGAGCATAAATCGGGGTTTCTCAAGTGACGATAAGGCAACCAAAAGCAATCTATATTCATAAAGAGGCAAAGACATAAGTGGGTTGTAACACAAATTTCTAAAAAGCCAAGTTATCCAAGTCCGTTTTAGGAGATACTAATGCCATTAACGTCGTCAGCGTACATTGAGATATGGTTGGACTTAATCACCGAAGGGAGATCATTGATGTATAGGATATACAGAAAGGGTTTGTAACGTCCGCGAACAAACTTAAGATAGGGTGTCGGTCGGTCCGTGTCAGCCGAAAGTATTGCAATAACGGCATCCCGTTATGCAAAATCGCGTGATTTTGCGGTTCTTTCCTTTTTTGCAAGAGTAGCGGCTAGCCGCTATATAGCAATGCAAAGAAGAGAGAAAAAGGAAAAAATCATGCGATAGAGAGTTTTTGGTTTGGTTTTGCGTTGAGTAGTGGGGATTCGATTGAAAGCAGTTGAGTGAAGCACATCGAAGAGACGTGCTTTTCCTCTTATCGAGCAAAGATGTGAATAATTGATGTTAAAGAATTGTGATATTTTGGAAGAGACAGTAATCAGGACAATTAAGAGACGGAAAAGTAATCAAGAGAAAAGAAAAGCAAAGAAATAATTTCTGAAGTCACATAAAAAGTCGATTAAAAAATGGTTTTTTTATGTGCCTAGACTTAAAGCAAAATTGTCAAAAAAAAAGAGGGGAAAGCCTTGCCAAAATTAATACCCCTTCTAGTATAAAATATACGTGGGAAAAAAAAAGATTGCAACAAGATGGGCAACAGCTTTGCTATACAAATGTTCATATGTTAAATATACATTTTTATGTTATGCAAATAGAAAAACAGTGCGAAAAATATTTATGACCTTCAACATAAGTCACATTAATACAGGCAGAAGGCTCATACTACAAAGCAATATTTGAACAAAAAGAAAAACAAAATGTTAAATGAAGGTTATTATAAAAAAAAAGGTAAATGAAGTAAGCAATCAAGTGCATAGTTACGAATGTAGAAATGCATACTGCAAAGGAATATTTGAATAAAAGAAAAACAAAATATTAAACGAAAGTCTATTAAGAAAACGAATTAAACAATTTAATGTAAGAAAGATTTGTAAATAGGAAAGGATTCGTGAAAAATCAGTGTGAAAAATATTTACGACGTTCGAAAGAAGTCATATTTACAAATGTAGAAAATGCATACTGCAAAAGGAATATTTGAATAAAAGAAAAACAAAATGTTAAACGGAAGTTTATTAAGAAAACGAATTATGTATAATATGCTAAACAAAACAATTTATTAAGAAACTAAATTATATGATCTACCTACCTGTACATATTTTTGCAGCTATTGGTTAATAAAATTCCGAAGTGATTACAATTCATTGATGAACAAAAAAGAGACAAGGGAAAAAAAGTTTATTTTGCGAGTTCGTTTTCTAAACTCTGTAGTGGTTTACTCATTCGGATTGCCCACAACAGAAACCGCAGTAGCATGAAATTTGAAAAGGATTAGCGGATTTCAATCGTATGCGGTTCTTATGAAGCAACAAGGGCTGCGTATTTCGCGGTACATCTGGGTAGTCTGAAAAGGAGGCGCTGCCAGGAGGTATTTGTAGAGAACCTAGAGTTTAAGTCCTAATGTGCAGCAAGGCGGCACCCGCTGCCGCGGGAGCAGGAGTGCGATGAGGAGCTGCACGTGAGGAGAGTGTAGGGAGACAGGGGACGGATACCAATGGACGAGGTAAAGACCCACGGACGATAGACCGGACCAGCGACAGGGTAATGGGGTAGCTCGATTTCTTTTTCTTTCTTCCTTTTGCGTGATAGATTAACCTTTTTTTTTATTGTTGTGATGCGGCGTGGCGGGTAA
>NW_023998432.1:7961121-7971430 GCF_014805625.2 Glossina fuscipes
ATAGATTAACCTTTTTTTTTATTGTTGTGATGCGGCGTGGCGGGTAAGAGAACAGAAATAAAAGAGTCTCATCAATCGCTCTACCACAAACACGCTTCGTTACAGGTTCTAAGTGGCTACCTTTAGGAAGACATGACGTCACGGGCAAATCATAAGAGGTGATAAAGTTAAAGAGGTAAAAATTTATTCATTTCAATAAGCAAAAAGGGAAGCCAGGGGTTTGGCGTTTGAAAATATATAATTTATACGTTTTATTAATATCAGAGTGTACGCCTTCCTCTGGAGAGCCGCTAGAAAAATCGTTAAAAACGTAGCAAATAAGCTCTAAGACGGTTAGTCTTCATTTTAGAAAGCCTTGCTGAAATGGAGAAATATAAGATTTGATAAGAAAAGCTAATTGCTGAGTAACAATTCTCTCAAACAATTTAGATAAAAAACTCAACTTAGCAATGCCTCTATAGTTCTCGACGAGATCTCTGTTTCCACATTTGTGAAGGCGAAAAAGAGAGCTATACCTCTAACATAAAGTGGAAATCCTTGATTCCAAGCACTGATTAAAAATCATTGAGATAACACCACATACCAAGTCAGAACGTAATTTGAGTATAAATGTGTGATCGCCATCAGGCCCCGGCGCAGAACCATATTTAGAGACCCAAAACCCAGTATTACGCCATTTTCTGATATGATCAAGTTTGGGATCGAAATCGGGTCTTTGAGTTGGTATGAACAATTAAATTGCTATCAGCAGTTGAAAAGGACAGTTATATATAGTTGCGCCCCTGGGCATGATGGGCTTCCATCATTTATAATGTTATCTAAAAATTTTTAATCTTTCTCTGAAAACAATATTTTTTCATTGCTTTGCAAGCGCACCTTCTTTATTTCATTTTCTCCATTTTAGCATGGCTTTCTAAAAGAGAATCAAGCGTTGCGAATCTTTCAAATTTTACCCTTTATTTTTTAAGACGTTCAATCGCCAATTGGGATCTAAACCATTTCCAATGATGTTCGTCCTTGAGTGAAAACAAACCAGTGTATCAAACTTCATCAAAATATTTTATAAATTGCAATTTGCAGCTTGGAAACATATGTAACAGGTACTTTCATGTATTTTGATCAGAAAAATGTATTGATGAAAATGATAAATTGATGCAAAGTATTAATGTACACAACGGCTAAATTCCATGATTTGGACCTTCCTCTACATAAAAGAACAATTTTCCATGTACTGTTATCGAGTTATTCATTGTACGCAGACGTTAATCATGGAACGATCAAAATGCACCGATATTTCGACATTCGTTACTTTTGTTGGTTGATTTAAAGAAATCTGCTGCCGAACTATAGCAAACCCATTCAGAAGTTTATGATGATGCTGCTGCATCGTATCCTAATTATCGGTTTTGACTACAAAGGTATAAAAGTGGTGATTTTGATGTCATTGACAAGGAACGACCAGGAAGACCAAAAAAGTTCGAAGTCAATGAATTGCAAGACTTATTGGACGAAAACCAGATCAAAGTCTCAAAGAACTTTCGAACAGCTTAGCAGTTGTTGAGTTTGCTGTTTATATACGATAGAAAATATCCAGAAGGAGGAAAAACGGCTACCATGCGAATTGAGTGCAAATAGCATCTGGAACCATTTGAGCATCGTGGTTTATTTGTTTGCCAGCCAAAAAAGGAAAGTTTTCTGCGGCGTATTGTGACTAGCGACGAAAAGTGGATCTACTACAATAATTTCACGTGTAAAAAGCCATGGGTTAGTTCATAACAACCATCCATATGGCCATTGAAGTGGACTTTTTGTAGTGCGATAATTCAATCGCTTCCAAACCAATATCGGTCCTTCGACACGGCATCGCTATATTGCCAGAAAGATGGAAAAAAGTTATCGAAAATGATGAAAAATCGTTTGTTTAACATATATTGTACTAGTTGTTCACAATAAACACCTTTTTGAAGCAAAAAAATGATCAAAATGCATGCACGTATCTAAGAGATGGACATGGATCACCCAGACAGTCAGGCAGACATGCTTAGATCGATTCAAAAAGTGATTTTGCACTTCATTCTCAAGAATTAATTTATTTGCTACTGAGTATGAGGAGTACTTTATTTATCACTGAATTATTTTATTTACTACTGCAGAGATTTGGAAGTTTTATTTTACCAAAGACTGCGATTCAGTCTGCGTATTGGACTTTCTTTAAATAAAGCTGGGGTTGCGCTAGGTTTTGCTAAATCGTGGTCTAAAAATCTCGACGACGCACAGATTACAAGAAGGCTATACACGACCTTGGTGAGATCCAATTCTGGCTAGCTAGCCATAGGACGTACGCCTACCTCATAGGCCTCAATTCCTCTTCAAGTGACACTGTAAGGTTGCCCTAAAATTGCTGTAGTTAACCGCTTTATACTGGAATGACTGGAAAAGCAAATATTTATTCTTTTTGAATGTTCTAGTGTCAATATGATGCATTACTTGTGGGAGCGCCATGATAACAAAGATGTTGAAAATTGGCACGTACCTTGTTTAATCGATTAACAAGATAAAGCTTACAATGGGCGTGGTTCCCCTCAAAACTTACAGTAAGCACGAAACTTTATCAGTTTAGAAAATAAATGATATATTCAAGATGTTTCTCACAAAATTTAACAGTCATTAATTTCTTTCGAATTTTTGTAGTATTTACAAAATATTATTTTAAAAAGTACGAAAAACAGTTTTGATAAGTTAATTTAAACACTATTGAACTGTTCCTTTCAAATACTCGCCAAACATACAAAAATTCAAATTTCTTAAATATTCTATATACTTCTCTCACTGGATATATGCAGACTACGTGATTTTTCTTTTCACTTGTAGTACAAGGTATATTAAGTTTGTGCTGACAATTATAACACTCAGAAGGACTTGAGGTGAATCTACCTTTTATTATACCGATCGACTTAGAAATGACTGTAAGCTTGTCTGTCCTCCTGACTGCTGCCGATGTTCTTTTTTTGTGTTCAACCTCAAAGGTATCAATTTTGAAAACATTTCTAAATCTATTTAGGTGCATCCGTCTGACCGTCTGTCCGTCTGTATAATATGTGTTGTGAACATTCTCCAGGCCGTAAAAATAAAGCTATTGACTTCACATTTGCCAGAAACATTGGAAGTTCTTGCACGCGGACAAATCGTTTGAAGGACACGCTCACAGCACTACATAAACTGTGATCTGTTTTTCAAAGGGAAAGAAAAATTGGTTTTTTACTCATTACTTTTAAACTATAGCAATTAAATTTTACAACAATTTGAATGCATATTCTATGAGTCATGGAAAAAATTGAATGGAAAAAATTTACCACGCCTACCCAATATTACAGTGTATCAAAATTTAATTCTTTTTTCAATACCTTTATAACACGCAGAAACCACTTTTAAAAACCCCATAAAGTATAGAAATTCTTGTCCAGGTTTAAATTTGAAATGCACCTAAATACGAATGTTCGTCTGTCCGTCTGTCTATTTGCGCAACTTTGTAGTATTTGTGGTAAACATTCCACCATTAGTGAAAATGAAAGTATCGCCTAAAAATTTGCCAAAGAATTTGGAGTTTGCCTAAAGTTTTCAAAGGACGCGTTTACAACGTCCATATACCTCTACGACGAAAACTTTTATTTTGAAATTAGAAGAAATCAAGTGCGCCCGCTCCATCCCATAGAGCATGAGAATTTTGTTCTTTTACTTCTTTTGCCTTTTTTTGAATTTAATTTTCATATTTGTTATATTTTAATATATACTCGCTAGTAGTACAAAAAGGTAAAATAAATTTTTATATTCGAACTTCTGCTTAGATGATTACTCCTCAGGTCTTGATGATAATATTCCGTCATCTACATTGAAGTTGTGTGCTGAGTTAATTTGTGGTATTCTTGCAATAATCTTTAACCTCACTCTGAAACGAGTTTGTTGCCCTGCAATTTTGACAAATAACTTTCGCAATCCATAAAAATGGAAATAAGAAGTAGATAGTAGAGAACTTGAGATCCCTTGCTAAATTGATTGCACTAACTTGTTGAGCGTATCGTTCACTTTTGCTGTAAGGGCCCACATTTCTCCCGATAAACACCTGCATTTGCTCCCTGGCAGATCAATCATCACGAACTGATAAGCATTACGAGCCAAATTTTTGCGGCTTTCTCCTGTGGATTGTGAACAGTAGTCTTTTATACAGACTTCAGTAAGACTTTTGACAAAGTTAACCATATGTTTCTTGTCTTTAAATTATTGTCGTCCTGTTTACCTCCAAATATTGTTAAATAGATGAGGTCATATCTGCTTAACGGGCGGTTCTTACTGTTTGCATTGGAATCTTCCTATCGCACTATCACCACAGAGAAACAAATTGTTATTAAAAGTGTTATCTTAGCTTAAGAAACTAAGTTCATTATATTTATCAAATTTTTAGTAAAGCTGATTAATCACCCTAGACTTGTGAAATGAAATTAATTTCAATGTTCCTAGTCGTCTATCAAGAATTTATCGGTATATAGAGCTTAGTCAATGTGTATCTATCTATGAATAGCTTGACCCGTTTAAAGTTTTACATAAAAACTTGCACTTATGCTCATTGTTAGTGAGCATTCCACAGCTGTACGTGAGGATGTGTTTATTTCTTCTTTTATTTTTGGCATTTCATTCTATTAGTAACTTGTATTTATTAATTTAATATCAATCGTACGTTCATAGTTGCTAGTTGTTCCAGTCTTAAGAAATATCGCAAACTTCGTTTTGTAAAACAACTTGCTGTATTAAACTGAAATGTTAACTGTAGCTGAATTGAAGAAAGTATTAAACAAACAAATAAATATAAACACGCAAAATTGAGTTTCACAAGATTATTATAAATTAAGTTTAAGTAATTTAAAACAAACCAAGCTGAGCAAACAAAAAAGGAAATTAGATATCGAAAACAGCAACATCGACCACTTCCGAATCATGCACCAAAAATGCAAGATCAACGTCTGCGATGTATTATGAAAAATAGCATCACATCGCCGCAGAGATTAGAGAAACCTAAAATGACTTTTAAATTAGGATAAGTTTTTAGTTGATTTCTTAATAAAGTGCGGTCAGATAGAACGAGAGAATAAGAAATATTTTTTTTAATTAATCTCCGTGAAGGAAGATTCACCTTATATAAGCTATCAAAAAATTTAATAGCGGAATTTTATGAAAGAATTGCCCGGTAGAAAATCGTTTTAGAAAAGAATCTTCTTTTAACAGTGGTTTCTATTGCACAGCCGATGACATTCTTACTGTTGTTTGAACCTTCATCAATTTTTCAACTATAGCTTGTGTAAAGGATATGGATTTTATATCCAGAACGTATTGAACATTTTAAACACCGTAAATTAAAGATAGTATGACGTCAAGTGGTAGTGGTTTATTTCATTTCGCTCCGGTTTTACTCATAATGTTACAAATAAAGAAAGAGATGTGAAAAGTAAATGTATAGTACGTGGGTCCTTCTATGGTGTACAATTAGCTTATCCGATGACCTTCCTTTTCCAACACACAACTACTACTCTTTACCTTCATTTCATTTAATTTATTTCTATAACCGGGTAGTGTATTCCTGTTATTCCTGTCCCGTTCACTAACCTCGTTGTACATCGCTTGGCCATTATCCGATGAATCATGCTGCTGAACTAATTTGAATAAGGGATCTCAGAAATTTCGAATCAATTATGTCTTCAGTTCTGTTTATTTACGTCATATTTTCCCATCTTATTATGCATAGGTGGTATGCTATTACTGAATAGCTGTAGCTTTTTGTTTTTTCTTTCCTTTAGTAGTGAAGTTACACTCTTTTTAATTGTACATTAAAGAAAAATTAAAAGCGATCATCTTAAATTCTGTTTGAAGCTTTTTTGACTTCAAATTTATTCTTTAATGTTTATTGATTTCTTTTCAAAAAATTTTTCGTTTGAAATTTTATTTTTTATCGATTCGTATTTCAAATTTTATAATAATTGGTAGCACATAATATTATAGAACTTTTCACATTTTTATTGTTTATAACATGCTCTTTAAAAGTTATTCCGTCTTTTTTTTTTGTTCATTAAACATGTCAACTACAGATGTATTTCATAATGAAGTTGTGACAGTTAAAAATTCAACCCAAGTGAACTTAGAAACTTTATGTCGAATAAGAAAAAAAGAAAGAGAAGAAAGATTCAACTTCAATTAATTTTTTTCCAATTTACCTTACCTTATTCATTTCCTGTTCGAGAAATGTTCGCTTTGTTAAAGGCAAGAAATTATTTTTTTTCAATAATTTGGTTTTATATCATGCACAATTTTTTATGTATCACTTGTGTATATAAATATAACTATATGCATTTAAATTAATCGTTCTTCCTCGTCGATAAATGTTAGTTCTTTGTTTAATGTTGAACAGGTTCTTCATATTTTCCCGAAGGAATTTAGTTCTCCACATTTTTTATTCTCACTTTTGAAGAGTATGTCAACTGTTTTGCTGTTTTTATTTCTTTTAGTACACAAAAATTTTGTTGCATTAATTGAATCAAGCAGTCGGTGATTTCTCCTACACACACAACAGAGTGACCGTGTTTCTCTCGATACAAGCGAAGCCCACCCTAGTAATGCACGTCGGACTCTCTTTTTCTTTTCATTTATCTCTTGGAGCTCATAATAGCTTTTGTTTTTGCCACAAGTAAAACATAGCATTACCTGAAATATACATTTGCAATAATTATCCTTGGCTCCTGGTTAATTGGTCTTTGATAAAAAAATTATTATTATTATTATTATTATTATTTTAATTTTAGACTAATGAATTGAATTCTTAGACTAAAAAAAAGACATTGAGCACTAGCAACACAGGCTATCGGCTCAATAAAAAAAAAAAAAAAAAAAAAAATTAACTTAGTTTCTCACACAGGAAACCTAGGGGCAAAATAGAACCGTCAGGTAGGCATTCCCACCGGAGTACTAATAGCGTTCTACAAGGCATTTGTATCTATAGCATTTTGTGACTCTGTACTACTTTATGACTGTTAAATTATGAACTTAAGTTGGACTTGACTTGATCTAGTGTTTCGAGTTTCATATGCTTCTACAGTATCGCTTTGGTCTCTATTATCATTTTCTTTAATACTTCCTATCTCACTAACTTATCTCACTTTCCGTCGGCTTTCACGAATCAGTTTCTATTCCGCTTTCAACTCATAAATTGTATCCACCTTAGCTGCAAAACTAAGTTGTAAAGCCTTGGTTTGATATTAGATTTCACGATTGTCTGTCGGTCTGTGTCAACCGCAAGTATCGCAATAACGGCATGCCGTTAGGCAAAATCGTGTGATCTTGTGGTACCGTTTATAAATCGCATGATCTTGCGGGATATAATTGTTTTGTTCCTTTCTTTTTTCCTTTTTCATTAAGACAGGCAAAATCATGTGATTTTGCGGTATTCCTTTTGTTTTTACAAGAACAGGCAAAATCGCATGATCTTGCGGGATTTTGCTTGCTTTTGCGAGAGTAGCGGCAAGCCGCTATAGAGAGCAACAGAAAGAAGAAGAGAAGAATTGAGCAGGGATGAGAAGTCTGTCTGTGTTTTGTTTCTAAAATAGAGGGGAGAGCGATTTGGCCTCTGCTGAGGTGCGGACGTGCCCGCGAGCTGTTAAAGAAGAAATTATTGACTCGAACTTTATAGAAAAAAATACAAGTTGGTAGGAATAAAGTAATTGATAAACGTTAAAAAGATTTGCTTGCATCGAGTAAAAGAAAAAAATGTTATGAAATCAACGATGCTGCTATTTTCGGTAAATTCCCATGTGTGCAATGTAAAATGCATGTGCGAATGAGTGTATACAAATCATGTAAGGAAACTGTGAATTTGATAGAAAAAAAAATGAGTAAAATGGCAAAGAAAATATTTAAGAAAAATCCATAGTTCTGGTATACTAGAAGCCACATAAGGAGAAGTGTGTGTAGAAATAGTTTTCAACAAAGCAATGACTGAAAAGAGAAAAAAAGAGAGATCGAACAAAAGCCACTCACACGTGAATATCTGAATTCGTTTGCAGAAACGACGCTCATATCAAAGAGAATAGAAAAAGCTCTAAAGTTCATTAAAAATTTTTGAAGAGTGATTGAAAAATGTCTCTTAACTAAGGCAAATCGGGGAAGAAAAACCAAAGCATAAGTGGTCAAAGTTACTGTTTCTCTTCATCTCGCGGTCACCAAGCAAATCGCATAGCGTTCGTGTATGAAGTTATTAATTTTAAACGTCATTGACGGTATGCGTACAAAAATAGAAAAGCAAAAATTTTGAAATAAACAAAACTAAAGCATATCCATGTGAATAAGATAAAATTATGGAAATGTTGTATAAAGTAAACTTCCGATTACAGTAGCCTTTGCGAAATAATATGCATTAAGAAGAGTTTGTTAACATTGAAATATTATTTGATACAAACAGTGGTTTACAAAAAAAAAACAGAAATTTGATGTGAATAAAATTGGAAATTATATTTCACCAAATGGAGTTGTTTTTTCTTAAAGTGAAGAAAGAAAAAAAATTAAAAAATTAGAACGAAACGAACACAATCGGCAATAACAACGATAACAGCAACGGCAGCAGTAATATGACGTACATCATTGATCGTCAATGAAATTCATAATAAAATTCATTGAACAAACGCTTTAAATTACGCAAAAAAAAAGGAGGAGGCAACACAACGAAATAAAGTGGAAGAGGAAAAGGGGCGAATCAGAGAGCGAGAGTGTAAGAAGAAGGAACCAGATGATGAAAGCAACAACCACCGCAGACACTAGCAACATACAGATTCACGGCCAGGTATTTTAATTTATTTATTTCCTTTTTGTTCCTTTTTCTTGTCTCCTATTTACGGAGGAGCCCCGATATGTGGCTGAGTGCAAACTGCCACAGCTGTGGCTGAGGTCAGGTGAGGGAGTGTGCATGTGATGGCACCATAGGGAGGACTTCAGACGGTTACAGACGGACTCACGGTGGACAGACGGACGATAGACAACCGACGAAACTTTTTGTATTTTTTGTCATGAGACTCAGAGAGCCAAACCCCGTTAACAAATACGCTCTACCGGCAACAAAGGGGCTAATGCCGTGACAAGTTATTTGAACCAGCTTGGTCTTCAAACTGTTGATTGAAGTGTTGGTTGTTTTTGCCTTGCGCGATGTTTTCTGGTCTACTATAATCTATACTACTGGGTGTTGATGTTGTGGCCCGTTCTTCTGTTTCTTGTTCTGTATGTTCTATTTGGTATAGTCAACGTTCTGTATTCGAACTTTCATCTTGCTTATCTCCGCCATGTATATTATGAAAAGCTCATTTTGTTGTTTGAGTGTGCCTGACATTTGTTTTAGCCAATCTCGTTGTGAAATAGTCTGTGATTGTTACACCGTGCCAGCATCGTCTCTTACGGGATTATTCTATATAGAAGCCTCAGCGAAAACTGATGCATTCTAGGCTGACATGTTAAAGACATTTCGGAGTTTATCTGCAAAAGTCGTAAAATTTACCATTGAAACGTCGGTGTGAACGGTTTGCTCTATTACACTCTCGGAACCGAAAGTTTTTGATCAGAACGTGTCGCTGAGTGTGCATTAAGCAACTGAATTGAATAGCTATCTTCAGTGCGATCAAGATTCATCTAAAGCTACTATACTCCTGAGCATTAACTACTACTTGCTTTCTAGTGCCTGTTCTTGAAGCGTTATATGAAGAACACAGAAGAAATAAGCGAATTGGTAACAATAATTTTTAAATGTTGGAAACACTTTGCTGAGAGGAATTACCATATACTCTAGCTTTTAATGTAAACATAAGAGTGGGTAGTTGCGCATATATAAATATGTTGGCAAAAAATAATTTCCAGAATTGGATTTTTGAAGGCAATTAAATATGCAAAAGTAAAATCCGTAATTACAAACAAAATTTAAAATTCAATATTTAAATTGAAATCATCAAATAACTTAACTGAAGCTATTACTAATGATATTGAATTACAAAAAATTGATAAAATAAAATAACAAGCAAAAAAATATCAGCTTCGATTTTATATAAAAAGATATGAAATATATGATTTGGTATCACAATAAATATATAGAGGCGCGATAGTGGCGTTATATATATTATCTAATATGTAATTTAGATAATTATCCACAAAAAATTTTTATTTTTAATTTTTATTATTAAATCAATCAATCCTAACTATGTACTTTATAGGAAGAGAAGAACATTTTGGGAAG